>NW_027325366.1:33829644-34094644 GCF_036924035.1 Leuresthes tenuis
TTAATTCTATTTTATAAAAACCCATTTTGGTTTAACCTGTTTTCAAATGAAATTTTACAACAATAAAACCAAAGGGGAACCAATCACATGCCTGAACTGCACTAATCTGTCATGGACTGGATCAGGGTTCCAGCTGAATCTGACACCAGCTGCACAGAGGCTCGGTTTAGTAAACACATGCCTGGTTTTGAGCCCAGAGGAGGACAGAACAACCTACCAGGAGGCTCGGTGTGTTCGGGTCCCCGTGGCATCCTGTGTGCATTCAGCTCAGACAGAAACTGGTAACGAGCCTGTTTTCCACTGCAGAGTGCAGCAGCGAGGAAGCTGCAGGTTCAGAGCTCGGCTCAGGGCTTTAACGGACTTTTTGTGTTCTGTTTGTGCTGCAGTTTCCTCCCACAGTGCAGAGACATGCATGTTGAGTTAATCTGGCTCTACGCTGGTCGCAGAGCTGCTGCTTTTGAGCTGACTGTTGAGCCGTGTCCGTCCAACAGGACAAGTCGAGCTTCTTAAGCTTCAGCTTCTTAAGCTTCAGCTTCTTAAGCTTCAGCTTCTTAAGCTTCAGCTTCTTAAGCTTCAGCTTCTTATGCTTCAGCTTCTTAAGCTTCAGCTTCTTAAGCTTCAGCTTCTTAAGCTTCAGCTCCTTAAGCTTCAGCTCCTTAAGCTTCAGCTTCTTAAGCTTCAGCTTCTTAAGCTTCAGCTTCTTAAGCTTCAGCTCCTTAAGCTTCAGCTTCTTATGCTTCAGCTTCTTAAGCTTCAGCTTCTTAAGCTTCAGCTTCTTAAGCTTCAGCTTCTTACTCCTGAAACACAGTGTTCAGCGCACTGAAGGATTCTTTGTTCCAGTGCAGCTCAGAGTTATTAGAGATTATCCATCATGAGCATCACTGCTGGAAGTAGTTACCTCACTGACTAATATGAACCCTGCACTTCTCCCAAAGTGAATAAAGGTGGTGCCACACTTGTTAAAAATAGGACCTTTGATCACTTATTTTAAAAGTGTCTCACTGACTGGGAAGAGTCCAGTTGGCCCGGCTGCTTGGACTGCTTCATCTCCTCTGTGAGTCAGTTGACCCTCAGGGGATGATTCACACTGGTGTTCATGATGGTTTCAGGGAAACAGCGTTGATGCAGTTTCATTTATGCAGCACCAAATCACAACAGATCTGAAGGAATTTGAGCTGTGCTTCACAAAAAACTCCATCAGATTTGACCCTGGTTTAAGCTGGGATTCAAAAGGCTGCACGTCAGGGTCATCTGAAATGAAATATCATGCCTGGCATATTTCCATATCTGTGCTAATGTTGGCAGAACTTTGCAAAGCGACCTGCATTCTTCCTTTGAGGCGTTAGAGCTTCACAGTGTGGCGTTTTGTGGGCTTCTTTAGAGGATGTTGTGTCACTGTTGTTGCTTTTTAATTAAAGGAGTCTGCAGCCTAAATGGGACTGAATGATGAATAGCTTTTTACAAACACGAGCCTGCATGTCTCTGCCTCTCCACCATCACTCTGTTGTTTCACTGGTTCCTCTTGGCAGCGTCGGCTCTATTATACAAATGTATAGAATATAAACTATTTTATGGGGGATCCGGCGGGAAAGCAGCAGTGGAGCCTGAGGCAGCAAATTGTCTGCAGTCGGAGACAAATGGCTCCACTCCATCACTGCCCCTGGAATCACAGCTGCTCAAATGTCAATCTTTATAGGGCCTCATGGCAGAAAATGACAAAATGCAAATGTCATCTCTGTACAGATAGACTGCATTGTGTTGGATTAATTATGGAGGAAATCTCAAAGACCCTCCACCTAAGAAAATGTTGTTGAAACCGGATCTGATGAAAACCTCTTTGATTTGTGGGTCTGGAAGTGGCTGAAAAGGGTAGAAAGTCCATTTTGTTCTTGGTTTAAACTGGAACTCGCACACATCTAAGCACACGTTACCTTCCCATCCACAACACATCTGTCCTGACAAGCAGGTGATAATTTAATTCAAGGGAGAGGATAATTGAATTTAAGAGGGCTACTGAGGCATGTCAATGAGCTAATCTGGTCTTCCTACACTTCATTAGGAAGGTGTCCATCCATACTAACAGCAGCCGAAGACCCGAAGGACCGCTTTCATTAGATGTTCTGAACTGACCCGGCTCAGGCTCAGGCTGAACTGAACCGGCTCAGGCTCAGGCTCAGGCTGAACTGAACCGGCTCAGGCTCAGGCTCAGGCTGAACTGACCCGGCTCAGGCTCAGGCTCAGGCTGAACTGACCCGGCTCAGGCTCAGGCTCAGGCTGAACTGACCCGGCTCAGGCTCAGGCTCAGGCTGAACTGACCCGGCTCAGGCTCAGGCTCAGGCTGAACTGACCCGGCTCAGGCTCAGGCTCAGGCTGAACTGACCCGGCTCAGGCTCAGGCTGAACTGACCCGGCTCAGGCTCAGGCTCAGGCTGAACTGAACCGGCTCAGGCTCAGGATGAACTGACCCGGCTCAGGCTCAGGCTCAGGCTGAACTGAACCGGCTCAGGCTCAGGCTGAACTGACCCGGCTCAGGCTCAGGCTGAACTGACCCGGCTCAGGCTCAGGCTGAACTGACCCGACTCAGGCTCAGGCTGAACTGACCCGGCTCAGGCTCAGGCTGAACTGACCCGGCTCAGGCTCAGGCTGAACTGACCCGGCTCAGGTTGAACTGACCCGGCTCAGGCTGAACTGACCCGGCTCAGGCTCAGGCTCAGGCTGAACTGAACCGGCTCAGGCTCAGGCTGAACTGACCCGGCTCAGGCTCAGGCTGAACTGACCCGACTCAGACTCAGGCTGAACTGACCCGGCTCAGGCTCAGGCTGAACTGACCCGGCTCAGACGAATACTCTTTGGAATATTTGCACACTTGAAACCCAGGTTTGCTGTGGAGCTGCAGATGATGAGCTGATATTAATCAGTGCTGCGGTTCTGTGTCGGATGGGTTTGTGCGGTGTCAGATCATGTGTTAGGCGCTGGGTTCCTTCCAGAGGCAGCAGAATGGCAGCACTGCTGCTGCTATCTGAGGCAGCAGCTGAGGAGAAGACCTTCACACTGTGAGACGCACCCTCCTGGGCCTCAGCAGGCCGCTTCCTGCCTACATTTTTATTGATCGCCGGCGTTACGCAAGCATTCGCACTCCTCCGAAATGGAGGTGAGGCGGACCCAGTGTGACCCCAGAGACCGTGAAGTGAAAACAAGGAGCTTTAGTGGCAGGTACAAGGTTAAAGGAACAGGCAGACAAACCTCAGGGAACCACAGCATCGGTGCTGGCCAGAGGGACCCTCTGACCTGGCTGAGCCCTTCGTTCTGGAGCCGGCGTGATGCTTCAGTTTGTTGTCCAGGGATTGAACGCCAGCGAGCGGGAGGCTGGGCAGAGGAGGCTTGTTGTTTCTCTGTTGGGTTCAGCACAAAATGCTTCCCTCTGTGTTTTCCTCTGGCGTTGCAGAAGTGAACACGACTCAGACCGATGCAGCATCCGCAGTATCAGAGGAAGCCAGGAGCAACCAATCAGCTGCTTTGAACGGAGCTGTGAGACGTGGCTGAAAGGTTGTTCTGACCACAGTGTGAGATTTCATTCAGAAACCGTGTCGACCTGTGAATAAACGTCTCCTTAAAGGAAGAAAGATACAGTCTGGAGCTTCAAGGCAGGTTCCAGCCGTGAGGATGATGAGCAAAACTGTCAGAATAATAAATCCTCTAAGACGTGAACTTTCACTCTGTGTTTGGGTGAAACTTTCAGTCCTTAAAGGAAGCAGAAGAGTTTGTCCAGAGCTGCTTTACAGTCCCATGAATGAATAATGCATGACTGCAGAGCAGCTTGAAATGAATTGTTTTCGACCTTCAGCCATATTTATCTCACTGAAATGTCCCCTGAACCCTTTGACCCAGCTGCTTTAATACCGAAAACAATCAAATCTCCAGATGGAAATGTTTGGTGTGATTTTAGCCGTTGTTCCGTCAGCAGAGATTTTTATGCATTTCATGCACCTGGAGGGAAACTCGGCCTTAAAGCAGAGCTTCTAACATCACATCCATCCCACTCCAGTGTCTGACTGTGCATCTGCAGCCAGACTGGGAGCTTTCTGAGGCTGATGTGTTCAGGACAAACTCAGGGGGTCAGAACGGACAATTCAAGGCCAAGCAAACAACCTGATGCTAAAGGAACAGAACTGATGCTAAAGGAACAGAACTGATGCTAAAGGACCAGAACTGATGCTAAAGGACCAGAACTGATGCTAAAGGAACAGAACTGATGCTAAAGGACCAGAACTGATGCTAAAGGAACAGAACTGATGCTAAAGGACCAGAACTGATGCTAAAGGACCAGAACTGATGCTAAAGGAACAGAGCTGATGCTAAAGGAACAGAACTGATGCTAAAGGACCAGAACTGATGCTAAAGGAACAGAGCTGATGCTAAAGGACCAGAACTGATGCTAAAGGACCAGAACTGATGCTAAAGGAACAGAACTGATGCTAAAGGACCAGAACTGATGCTAAAGGAACAGAGCTGATGCTAAAGGAACAGAGCTGATGCTAAAGGACCAGAACTGATGCTAAAGGACCAGAACTGATGCTAAAGGACCAGAACTGATGCTAAAGGACCAGAACTGATGCTAAAGGACCAGAACTGATGCTAAAGGACCAGAACTGATGCTAAAGGACCAGAACTGATGCTAAAGGACCAGAGCTGATGCTAAAGGAACAGAGCTGATGCTAAAGGACCAGAGCTGATGCTAAAGGACCAGAACTGATGCTAAAGGACCAGAACTGATGCTAAAGGACCAGAACTGATGCTAAAGGACCAGAACTGATGCTAAAGGACCAGAACTGATGCTAAAGGACCAGAACTGATGCTAAAGGACCAGAACTGATGCTAAAGGACCAGAACTGATGCTAAAGGACCAGAACTGATGCTAAAGGACCAGAACTGATGCTAAAGGACCAGAACTGATGCTAAAGGACCAGAACTGATGCTAAAGGACCAAAACTGATGACATGTGTAGAAGATCAGGTGTTTGAACCTGAGACAGGTGGGGTCACCAGGTGACTAAATGAAATGAAAGCAGCTGCTTCTGCTGCAGTTCTGCCCTGAACAGCAGGCCTCAGCCTTAGAGAACAACTTAAGGAAGAATTGTCTTTGTTTTTCTGTCCTGTGGTTTCTCAGCTCCTCGCTGAGATTTATTCCTTCTTTTCTGTTTCAGTCCTCAGTGTCAGATTCTGTTGGGTTCTAGTTTGTCGTGTTTAACCCGAGTGGTTCTCAGGCGTCGGTCCCCTGGTCTCAGTCTCACCTGGCTGCAGGTAATCGCTCACCTGTGGTCACTCTGCTCACCAGCCCTCCCAGTATGTGGAGCTCTCCGCTCACTCTCCTGGTGGTTTCTCTCCCTTTGTTTGGTTTCTTTTAATAAAGCAGGTCTTCCTTCCCCCGACTGTCCTGCTCAACTCAAATCCAGCAAAACTCTCATCGTGATTTAAAACAAAGGAACCCTGGGACCAGACTCCCAGAAATAGAAGAAGATATTGTATTTAATGAAGGTGGAACTATTTTTAAGGGAGGGATGTTTGACCAGTTTAAGCAGCAGCTGGGAGGTGAACATGATGGTTTGCACGGCTGATCTTCCACCTGCTGAGCTCTGAAACTTTACACAGAAGATGTAAAACAGCTCGATCAGTAACATCTGATCAGTCTTTACCATGATCTAACTGATGCTTTGTTCTTTGGGTGCGTTTTATCCCCCAGTTGCTGCTTTCGGAGGATGTTGTCGGTGGAAACCTTCTCAGGTTTACAGGAGTGGTTTCCTGCTGATTGATGGGGGGCTGTTTATAGATGGAGGATTTGCTGCTGTCACTCTGTTTGTCAGCAGCGTAAATTCATCACCGTGTTCCACACCAGGCGATTTAACGGTTTTAAAAGGAGCTGTGGGCTCAGATATCCTCACAGCTCACAAAGCTGTGGAGTCGGAGACCAACAGAAATGGGACACAACGTACTGCAGCAGCCTCACTATTCCCAAAGCTGCTCCTCAGCGCAGAGATGACGACCCGAGCCAATAGTGAGCTGTGGATGTCAGCCAGAGAGGTCACAGCAGTCCCAGTGTATCTATCATAGCTGCCAGGCAGGTCAGGCTGCCACATCCCTGCGGTGAGCTGCCGTCCAGGATCAGAGGAGCCTCTCCAGCGCCTCTCTGACCCCAGAAACCTCAAGGGCAGACAGCAGGATCTGCTTCACCAGTCTGGACTCAAACTACAGTATAACAAGTTCACTAAAGTCCCACCAAGTGGAAGTCTGATCCAGGGCGTCGGATGCTGCAGAACGTGGACAGAAAGCAGCGGTTTGGGCCGTTGATGATCAGGTTAGGAAGCTGAAGAGGACCGCGGCGTTCGTTTCCTTTCCTGCTGTTTGGTTCGGTTGATGCAGGTCAGGTTTAGTCACTAAAGACTAAGTTGTAAAATGATGCAGAAACACACTCAGTGTGTTTGAGTGACATTTAATTCTAAACTGCATGTAAACCTGTTGCGTAATATTTCAGAGACGCAGATAATGAGGTTTCCTCCGTGGTCGTCCGGCGCTGTGAGGACCCGGGAATCTGTCAGGTTCTGGTTTAACGGGTTGGGATTCCTTCTTTATTCTCCAGAGAATGTGCCTTCGTTCATTTTGCTTTTCACTTTAATGGTTATTTACACTAGAATTAGACGAGTGGTGGAAACTGGTCCATTTTAACCAAAGTGATCCGGTTCACTTCACTCACTTTGACCACAACTAATGATAATAATCATAATAATAACAGTCATAACAGCCACATACTGAACACCAGTGAGTTTATCCACTTTCATTCATTACTGAGATTCAGCTGCTGAGCCGACCCGTCTTCCCTCAGATCCCGGTCAGAGGATCTGGGTTAATGGAGACCTGATTCAGCATCATGAACCCCGGTGATTCAGCAGTTCAGCTCATACCCGACCAGCTGAAGTGTGACTTCAGTTGATAAAGAGCAGGAGGTGTTGGAAATGAGAACGGACCTCAGCTGTTCTGCTGTGGTCTCTGCTTCAAACGTGTCTGCAGCTGTGCTCACGTGCACTTTTCTAACATTAACCTGACTGAGCGCTCTCTCTGAACAGGAAGCTGCCATCAGACTGATTTACAGCACAGTGCTGCATTCACTGTCCCGTAAAACTGAGAAGATGGAACTCTGGATCTGTCTGTTTCCAACCTTGGTCACTCCATATTACACCGGGGGGGGGTGGCTCTTATATTTATATGAAGTTTCCTTCACTGAAGAAAGACAGAAGCTAAAAAGCGTGTTGTCTGAGGTTTTATCGGATAAACGGCGTTCCGACTCTGCTGTTTGAGTTAGATGCGACAGAAACACTAAGCAGAGGTCTGAAAGGTTCTGAAACCCTCTGAGGTAAATGTCCGCCATGCTTCAGCCTCCACAGACCTTACAACGATGCACGGAGGCCGACAACAAGCAGCTCCTCCACAGACAGGACTGAACTGGGCTCATCCTTAGGGATGGTGTGAGGAGCTCAGGGTCGAGCCGCTGCAGGACGCCTCCCTGATGAGGAGTTTCGGACCTGTCCTACCAGCAGGAGGCCTCAGGGCAGACCCAGGACCCGCTGAACAGACTGGTTTTGCCTAATTGTGGCACAGTAAGGACCCAGATGGTGCACTGGTTTGGGAAGATTCTCCAGTTTGCATCCAACCATCAGACTGAATCACAGTGAGGGAGATCTGGGGACCGCTGCCCACAACCCAAAGCTGGATAAGCAGCAGAAAACTGATGGATGGAACAGATGAAAAGCTCAGACAGCAGCTGCTCTCTTCATCATTTAGTTTCACTCCTTCAGAAACTGACCTTTTTCCACTTGGACTTCTGCCTCTTCCTAAGCAGAGTGAAGCTAAAGGACCAACAACAGAACCAACACAACCAACAGAAACTGACCTTTTTCCACTTGGACTTCTGCCTCTTCCTAAGCAGAGTGAAGCTAAAGGACCAACAACAGAACCAACACAACCAAGAGCAGCCCACAGCTCCGACTGCTGCAGTTATTTATGAGACTGCCCCAGCTTGTGAGGTACCACCGGAGAGCGTCTGAGCATCTGAGCCAACATCAAAGAAAAGAAAAAGCCTCCAGACTCAGGCTTCCTCACATGATTTTCCCAGGAAGGCCGTACATCTTTATTTCATTTAGAACAGTTAAAAATCAGAATATTGCTGTGCGTGTGCATGTAAAACGATGGCTCCTGGAAGAAGATGGAGCCTGAAGTAAATAGTTTTTATTAAAGCAGCTGATTGATTCTGTTCCTCACAGTGAGACGTTTTTATTACTCTGTGCAACACAGCTGATGCCACGATTCACCTCCAGTTGAACCAAAGTGTCTTCTTTGTGTCCTGAACAGAGCGACTCGCCTCCACTTCAATGCAGACCATCAGAAATGGACATGCTGTGAAGACATGATATGATGTGAGTAAATGTGTAAAATCCTGAAGAGATTTTCACCTCTTAGTGTCCAGATCATGGCTCAGAAGTGGCAGGTCCCAGGAAGCTGAAGCCTATTAAAGAGCCGCTTCTTTTCTGTCCTTCAGGACACGTCGAATCGAAATGAAACGTCTCACAGTGTCTGCTACACCTGCAACGATTCATCACACCTGAACAGCTGTTGTTTAGGAGCCTTCCTATGAAAACGGAGGCAGAATGTCGAATTTATTATCAGCTTTCAAAGCTCATCTGTGGAGAGACTCAACGAGCAACAGACCACAACACAGCCAGGACAGCCCTGTCTGTTACCACCTCTGACATCGTATCCATGGTTACTGTGACCTCACAGCGCTCATACGTGCTGAGAGGACTGAAGCATTTCCATACGGAGTGTTGGAATCTCTCCTTCATTCATTTAAAGTCCTGTTCTGCTCTCTGATCCGAACTCCTCTTTCAGGCCAGAGTCCGAAACAGGAAGAAGAAATGTCTCTGATCTCTGAAGCCGACGAGAAAGTCAAACACAGCACAAGCGCTGGTGCAGGAGCGGCAGCCGCAAGCGATGCTCGCCGTGTCGGACAAACTGCGACGCCACCACACCCGCTCATGGCCACGCTTCACGGGCGCTGTTCTAAGGCGCCACAGGGGTAGAAGAAGAAGAAGAAGAAAGTCCGAAATCCATAAACACAACCTTAGTGGTTAGAGTGGGTCGTCCAATAACCGACAGGTCAGTGGTTCGATTCCCACTGGACAGCTGGAGGGGTGTCGGTGCACGCCATGCTGCCCGGCGCTGTGATTGGCTGCTCCAGATGGCCTCTGTCTCCTTCAGTGTGACGCTGTGTTCAACAGGTCCAACCTGGATGGGTTAAAAGCGGAGGACGAACTTCGTGTTTTCGACGATGAATCCGGTCTTAATCGTAATGTTTTCATGACATTTCCGGTGATCTGACCTTCTTGGTGCTGACGGGTCGAACAGACGCCTGTAGATGCTGGGACTCTTTCCTGCAGCTCTTCCTGTTTTTACAAACCCAAAAGGTGCCCGGTCGGCTGAGACGATGCCAAAGTGGGTCCACCAGGCATCAGTAACTGTGACATCAACACAGCGGCGACACGATGGAAACTTCAGGAACATTTACATTCCGATGGCTGTACAGACGCCTGTGGAGACAAATGTGCTGACACTGTGTTTCCTGCAGCACTTCCTGTTTATCAAACATGACGTTTTATAGAAACCGACGGGCCGAAACGGTGCCAGAGCGCCAGCTCCTCTGATGTCAGCTGCGACACCATAGAGGAGAGCATAAATGTGACGGGTGTGTTAGCTGCAGCTGTGCTAACGTTTGAACAGGGAGATCACAGGAGCCAAGTGGGAACAGGTTGTGTGATCGATGGAGAGGAGGAACAGCGGCATGAATATTCATCTCTCACCGAGCCTTGGGTCCGTTTTCATCCAACTGGGGAAGTTGTTGGAAGGTGTTTGAGGTTTTATTTTATAGAATAAATCCTGCAGCCCAGCTGTGAACACGCCTCTGTTTTATAACTCCGACCCGTTCTGAGCACACCTTCCCTGAAACCCGTCGGTTCCGGGCGGCATCAGAGGCATCAGAACCTCATAAAAGTTGAGCTGAGATCTGAACGTCCAGGTGAAGCTTCTGGGTCCTGTTCAGAACCATTGCAGGGGAACAGTTGGACTTTAGTTGTACTGGTTGTCGTAGCCATGGAGCAGGACTGTGCAGCTTCTGCTGCAGAGGAGCCGTGGGGGGGATCTGTCTGATGGCAGGAACCACGTCAGGATCAAACCATCTGATACAAACGGGGGGGTTACCTGAGCAGGTGCCCTGCACACAGCTTTCCTTCCTTTCCACACTAATATAACGGCTTTACAGCTGGAACCACACCATCTCATGCTTTCTCTGCTCCCCGGACACATGTCCAGGGGTCACTGGGGGGTGTTAGTGTGGTGCTTTATCACAGAATCCATTAAGATAAGTTGTAGATTTCATTCCCACTAAGGCAGAACTTTACCGTTTAATCACATTAGGCTGTGGTTACTGCTATGATGCACGAGTTGTTGTCTCTGCATGTCAAGTCCTCTACATTTCCACCAGCTCCCACACAGGGAGCCATAATTCATCCGCGGTAATTAATACTATTATGTTGCTGCACTCAAGCAGAACTTTTCTGGTGGCAGTGAAACCAAATGAAATATTCAATACATAACAACTGCTCTCAGATGTTGGTAACGGCTTCATTTTTATAGTAATATGCTCTTTTTATACGTTGCTAGAATCCCCTGAATTGAAAAATGAGTTCTGTGCCACAGCCACTGATCACAGTTCCCACGAAGACTGAGAAAGTAGATCTTATGGCTCCAGTTCTGAGATCCCTCCGCTGGCTCCCCGGCCGGGAAGGACTGGATTTCAGATTTCTGCTGTTAGGCCTAAAAATACGGTCCAATATGACCCTCCAAAGCAGGTTTGATCGACTTTAAGGAACAGAGCAACAACCAGAATGATGTTTACCTTGTTTTTTAACGTAGAGTTTCAGGAAATGACTTGAAACTCGTCTCAAGTTATTCTTTATGGGGACTCGAGCTGAAATATTCCAAAATAGAAGCAAAAGTATCTACATAGATACGTTTATATGATGATAAATGCTACGAAAATTAAAGAAATATTAATTTATGCAAAGAAATTGCATAAAATGTGAAAAATTTCCATTTTTCTGCTTTGATTTTACATTCATGCATTTATTTAAACTTATGTTAATGTCACTCTTTCTTTGCTTTTCCAGCCAGTTTTCAGTTTCTTTCATTTAGCCATTTATATTTTGTATTTATTTCAGATTCCTCTCATGCAGCACATCTCTCTCTCTTCTTTCTCCATATTTTCTCTGTCCTTATCCCAGCCCACACCCTCTCCACCTCTCTTCTCTCTGATTTCTGGTCCGGCTTTCTCTGGGGCAGGGAGAACACACCACCACATCCTGGATTGATGAGCCCACAATGACCGGCAGTGTAAGGCTGGACCTCCACATGGGAGCCTCATCCATTAGTGAGCACCACTTCCAGTATGAGGCAGGGATCTCTCCCTGATGACTCCTGTTTTTGGTGACTTCTACTCCTGTACAACACACATATTACCCTCCACCAGCACAGTTTAATAATGAGCAACAACAAAGCCTGCACCCACTGCACCACACTTTTGTGTCTGATCTATTTCTTATACTATAGAAGTATGATAATGTTGAAGAGATACGCAGGTCTGTACTCGTCTGTCAGCTCCCCGAAGTTAATCTTGTTGTTTATGGTTGAATCAAATTAAGACTGCAACAAACTATTATTTAGGTACTCGAGTATTCTATTGATTACTACGACATGTTTGTTCTCCGCTAGCTTCCTTCTGTTCTCTGCTAGCTTCCTTCCGTTCTCTGCCAGCTTCCTTCCATTCTCTGCTAGCTTCCTTCCGTTCTCTGCTAGCTTCCCTCTGTTCTCCGCTAGCTTCCCTCTGTTCTCTGCTAGCTTCCTTCTGTTCTTTGCTAGCTTCCTTCCGTTCTCTGCTAGCTTCCTTCCGTTCTCTGCTAGCTTCCTTCCGTTCTCCGCTAGCTTCCCTCTGTTCTCTGCTAGCTTCCCTCTGTTCTCCGCTAGCTTCCTTCTGTTTTCTGCTAGCTTCTTTCCGTTCTCTGCTAGCTTCCCTTTGTTCTCCGCTAGCTTCCCTCTGTTCTCTGCTAGCTTCCTTCTGTTCTCTGCTAGCTTCCCTCTGTTCTCTGCTAGCTTCCTTCTGTTCTCTGCTAGCTTCCTTCTGTTCTCTGCTAGCTTCCCTCTGTTCTCTGCTAGCTTCCTTCTGTTCTCTGCTAGCTTCCTTCTGTTTTCTGCTAGCTTCCTTCTGTTCTCTGCTAGCTTCCTTCTGTTCTCTGCTAGCTTCCTTCTGTTCTCTGCTAGCTTCCTTCTGTTCTCTGCTAGCTTCCCTCTGTTCTCTGCTAGCTTCCTTCTGTCCTCTGCTAGCTTCCTTCTGTTCTCTGCTAGCTTCCTTCTGTTTTCTGCTAGCTTCCTCCTGTTTTCATCTAGCTTCCTTCTGTTCTCTGCTAGCTTCCTTCTGGTCTCTGCTAGCTTCCTTCTGGCCTTGCTAGCTTTCTTCCGTTCTCCGCTAGCTTCCTTCCGTTCTCCGCTAGCTTCCTTCTGTTCTCCGCTAGCTTCCTTCTGTTCTCTGCTAGCTTCCTTCTGGTCTCTGCTAGCTTCCTTCTGGCCTTGCTAGCTTCCTTCCATTCTCCACTAGCTTCCTTCTGTTCTCCACTAGCTTCCTTCTGTTCTCTGCTAGCTTCCATTTGTTCTTCGCTAGCTTCCTTCTCAGCTAACAAACCGGCTGATTTCCATTAAAATGCTAAAGTGAAATGTTCCCTTGTGTTTGTTCCACTCAGTGGACTCGATATGTGAACCGGCTGCTTTCTGCTGAGATGCTGCAGCATTGACGTTGTGCTATCATGCTAAGCTAACTGACATGTTTTCTTTTCTTTGAAATGCTCCCAAACTTCATAAATTCTTCCTCTTTTTCTCTGATTTTGCTCCTCGTTGTTTTCTCCGGTTTCCTCCATCAAACCAAGTCTGCTGCTAACAAAAAGGTTTGTGTTCATGTAAATTTCTTCTGCCTCTGAGCTCCAGCTTCTTTTCTCAGTTGTTGCCAGATGAAAGAAGCGGCATCTTTTTCAGAAAGCTGCAGCTGACATTTCTGTCACTTGTTGTCAGCGGAGCTCACAGACTCATCGTCTCCCTGAACCCTGAACGCCACATTTGTTTCCCCAGAAGCTGCCTTTCACCAGTCTGGTTTCTCAGCAGTGGTGATGTTTGTGATCCCAGTGATTGAACCCGAGATAGAACATGTTGTAGATTTAGTTCAATGCAACATTTAGTTCTAGAACAAACTGCTCTTTAATTAATTTTAATGGTTTATTAAGTTGCTGCCTTTGTGCTTTTGCGTGTTAAGTCCTTAATATTTAATGTATTGCACATGTTGCGTTGGCTTTTACTTGGCAACATGTGAAATGCTGAAAGAACAAACAGATTTTTCAGTGAGCAGATGTGTCACATTTGTTCTGCTTCCTTTTACCAGATCATTTTACCAGCTAACAGGTGCTAAATCCAATGTGATGGAAGACAGAAGCGTCTGACTCACCTGTTAGTTGGAACAGTTCAACCTCCTCTCAACTCATTTATTATCAATAAGCACATTTACATGATGCTCGAATAAACAAATGATTTCAGTCAGACTAACACCGTGCTTTGAAATGACTTTAAGACCTGTTCATCCAACGGTTCCCGTGGAAACAGAAAGTAAATGTTGGTGGTTTGTTCTCTCCTCAAAGGAAGGAAAGCAGCTTTTGGTGTTTCATGCCTCTCTTGTTAGCACTAACAGAGATAAGAGTCAGTGACCTGAACAAGATGGCCTCTTATCGGTCTCCCTGTCTCTGTGCATGACTGTGAGAGGCAGCTGCAGCCTCAGCTCATTCATAGATACCTGGCTCACCAGTCAGCCTGCTGCTTAGGTCCTCGGCTTTCAGGCCTTCAGCTCACGTGTTTTTCTGCTTTTAGCAGGAGCCGAAGGAGCCTGAACACCAAGACGACTCCAGATATATCACAGACACACAGTCAAGCCCAACTTTGGACACTTTTTAACATCCCTGTGCCTAAATAAATCCATCTTAACTGATCGTTTTGGGTCTTAGATCTTAAATATCTCAAAAAATCTCGAATTAAATCGGCTTTAATTATTTTCATGGCACAGAATATTTGTCTTGTACTGTAAAAATGTGAAATGGCTGATGAAACGTCGCCATGCTTCATCTCCACCATCCTGCGTTCTCAGACACGTTTAAACACCATTAAAGCAAAGCCGAGGATCACATTTTTTACTGATTTAAATGCACACACACATCTGCAGCTTAGCTCACTCAGTTTGAGTCACTTTGGTAGTTTTCTGTATTTGCAGTTCATTCTTTTAATTGGCTTATTTCTTATGTCTGTGTCCTTTTTTAACTGTTGTGTCGAACCCTTAACCATCGTAAAAGTCACTCTCAGGGTACCAGAAGCATCTTTTTAATGTGAAATCTGATATATGCTGCTCAGTAAAAAGGTCATAAAAACATATATGCATTGCTCTGGGAACATTACGTACAAGTATTAATGATAAGAGCAGGAGAATACTCTTCCGGTCCAATAACTTTGCACTTTCTTCTACTCGTTCATCTGTAAGAAACGTGTCTGACAGGACATGAATGTCACCTTTCTGATTATCTGTGGGAAGCTTTGGTTTGAACAGACAAAGATGAACAGCTGGATGTCAGAGTTCTGCCCCCTAAGATTTCATTATGTGCAGGAATTCTAATTGGAATATAATATTAGATCTATTTATAAAGGCAAATCAAAGCCTATTAAAGTTGTGTCTCAGGTTGTCAGCGGCGGTTTTGTAGCAGCTGGAAACTGAAAGAGCCTCAAAGAACGACACCAACATGAAGTCCTTCACAGAGAAATTTACTGAGTGAAGCAGCAGTTATTCTGTTGTCTGTTAGCTGAGCTGCTCCCTCTTTGCAAGGTCCTTGCACCGCAGAATGAAACATCAGGATTAAAACCGCTAAATGCACAAGACTACATTTATTCAGAGTGTGTGGAGTCGAATAGTTGCAGCAGACCTTTATTAAACTGCATGTCTTTGGATTCTTCGGCTGCTTTCTATTAAGATGCAAATGGACAATTAAAGGAGGAACTGACAGAGCAACAGTGCAGAACTCATTTGATTGCAGCCGCTGTTATTGTGACAAGCAGAAGAACTGGAGAACAATTGGCTTTAATTTGGCCCAACGATTAACCTGAACCACTGCAGTCAGAGCTGTGTTGAACCTCTGCAGCAGAACTGCATCACAGGAGGGTGCAGGACAGCGTTTTTAAAGAGTTCGGGAACCACGTTAAAGGCATTGATCAAAGACACAAAACAAGGAGAAAAATGACTGAAAAAAGAGACGTCAAACTGACAGAAAGGAGTGTCACTCGCTGTGTTTGTTCTGCTTTTCAGGGCAGTTAAAAGATGAAGCCGTCAGAAGCAGTTAGGCTGCGTAGTATCAGTAAAAATCAGTGTGATGGGCTTTAAAATGAGCTGTGTCAGCGTTTCACACTGTTTGTGTGACGTTGAGCTTTGGACGTGACGTAAAACCCGCTGCAGAACAGCGCCGCCCTGCTGGCAGCAGCCTGCAGCTGCAGCTCTGGACAGACTGACTTTTTCTTGCATCTTCAGATTTTCTGTGAAAACACAAACTTCTGAAACATGTTTCCCAGCTGATTTGGATGCTGGAAGGACTTCTGCTGGTAACTCTGGTAGTTTTTCACATCTGTTATGATGCGTAACCATGGCAACAGGAAAACTGTTAACCTGTCAGCCGGCTGAGCTTTGCAAAAATGTGAGATCTCTGGCAGGTGAAGAACAGAGCTGTGAGTTTCTGTCCATGTTGTCTGCTGAGAGTTCACCTGAGTTACCTGCTGACGCTGTGTGTGACATCATCAGCTGGGGTGTTGCTAAGCAACAGAAACAGCAACCCAACCCCCTGATGGAGACCTCTGAAGGTTTCTACCTTCCTCTCTGCTGCACTTGAGCTTTTTTTACACCCCTCATCTGTTTGTGCTCCTCACAGCATTATTCAGAGTAAAGTTATTCATAGACTAGAACACATCGAAATATTCCCAGATGTAAACGCTGCTTGAGTCAGCTGTCACCCGTCTCCAGATGTTTGGACGTGTTCCTGATTCTGTTTAACTGGAAGTTTCTCTCATCGGGTTCAGGCTGTTTCAGATAAAAGCAGAAAAGATGAGACGTAGACTTTTAAAGAGTCTTTCCTGGTCAACCTGCTGGAGGGCAGCTGTCTCTTCCTGAGGATTATCACACATCATCTGTTCTTTTTGTCTGTTCCTGTGAATGTTTTTCATTTGAAAATGTTTCGTCAGCTTGTTTCTGGGAAATCAAATGAAGGAAAATAAACATTTTATTATCTCTCTACAGCAACAGTAAAACAATGATATCTGATATAATTCCTTCTTGTGCTCCGCCTTTAGCTCCACCCGCCGTCATCCTTCTGATTCCAGTTTACTGCGGTTCGTTTTAGAGATTTTCTCCATTTGTGAGATTTGTTCTCCTTCAACTTCTCAACATGATTGAATAAAATAACTGGAGTTTTAATGCAAACAGGCATTTTATTTTAGATAAGAATCCCTTTAGTTTTCATCATTGTCTACAGATTTATATTGTGGTTGCTGGAAGTGTTTCATTAAGTATAAGAAGATTAAATTAATACGATTAGAAACGGTCTCCTCGACTGTGCTTCTGAGTTTTGACTCAGAAGAAGAAGAAGAAGTCTCCATCCTGTCGGTTTGTTCTGAAACAATGTGAAGAAGAAAATGCTAACTCAGAATCAACAATACCAGCATTAAATAAGCCAATTTATCTAAAAGTAACTGCTTCATTACGTTTCTTTAGTGAGCTGCAGATGATACGAGGTAAACTCTTCCTTTCACTCTTATCAAGCAGCAAACAGTTAGTCGAACATCGGCCATGTTGTTTTTATCGTGTCAAACCGGCTGTTAGGACTCATTTTATCACTGCGCTGCATGTAAAACTGTTTAAAAGCTTCAAATGTCCCCGAAAGGCACTTCAGTCCAATTCAAAGCAATTCAAATTCAATTCATTAAATTCTGAATGAGTCCAATTCATTCAGAGCCACTAGATAAAGTTCCTATCTAAGGAAACCAGCAGATTAACTGAAGCTTCTCTCTGATCCTGAGCTGCAGGAGGCGACTGTGGAGAGAAAAAACTCCCTTTAACAGGAAGAAACCTCCATCAGAACCAGAACCAGGAAGGGTCCATCTGCCTGGACCAGCTGGGGCTGAGAGGACAGGAAAGAGGGGACAACAAGCAGCGTAACACCAGGCCAGAGACACCTGCTGAGAGAGAGAAACACAAGTTAATGACAGCAATGATGTCATCTGTACATGGAGGGAGGAGAGGTGCATCATGGGAGCTCCCCCAGCAGGCTGGGCCTACAGCAGCAGAACTATGGGATGTTTCAGGCCCACCTGAGCCATCCCTAACTATAAGCTTTATCAGAAAGGAAAGTTTCAGCCTGATCTTAAAGGTAGAGAGGGGGTCTGCTTCCTGAACTGGTTCCAGTTTACTTTAACAAACTGATTCATTCGGTTCTGTGGATCAATGTGGCTGCTGCAGATTCATGGTTCCGATCTATAAAGGTATTTATAAAGGAACCATGTGTGAAGTAACAACGATAATTTACCTTAAACCAAAGACTTTATAATGTCCTGTTTTCAGTAATTAGCTGCGTGTAACGACTGGAAGAAGAAGAAAACCTATTCTGAGATGGTTCTGATTCTCTGGCTGCAGATCGTCTCTCCAGCTTCCACAGCTCTGCAGATATCCCATGATGCATCTGTCCGTCAGCGTCTCCACACAGAGCTGATGGGAGCGTTTCTGCTGCTTTCTAATCAAACCGTTTGTCTTTAGCTCTGCAGGGTCGTTTGCTCTGAACCTGCGGAGCTTAATTCTTGTTACTTTTTTAATTACAAAGCTGAGATCACCAAATAGAACTTGTTTTCTTCTTCTCTGCTTCACTGCCTCAGCTTTATATTCAGTGAAACTGCTTCTTTCATCGTGATGATCTTTAGTTGTGATGCAAAGTCTGTCTTAATATGCAGCTTAGAGGAGCTTCTGCTGCAGTTCTGGACATCAGACGTGTGCATGTACGTGCACGTTTCTGCCTGTGTGCACAGCTTTAGTCACTTATCTACTCGCCTTTATGATGCAGGACAGCGGTTCAGCACCTGCAGGATGACAGAAAACAAAATGTTTCTTCCACCAAACACTGGAAGAGAATTGAATCGTGTTTTAAGCCCAGTTGGAACGACTCTGAAGCAGGAGGACGACACTCAGGACATGTTCTGGGTGTGCGATCAACACAGAATACATCCATGTTTCTGTCTTTCTGATCATTGGGCAGCTTCAGCTCCCGGGGGCGGGGCTTCCAGATCTGGTGTTAACAGCTGGAAAAAGGTTTCAGTTTAGAGTTAAACCATTAAACCAAACATGTGACATGAAGCTGGAGAAACACAGACAGAACCCAGCTGAGATTAGAACCAGGAACCTTCAGCTTCTGCAGAAGAGCCTCAGCAGATGCTTCACCTCAGTGTCTCTGCTGCAGCAGCTAAAGAAAGCAGATCTTTGTAAAGACTGGCCGTTAAAAAGGAAAGAAGCATAATGTTCACATGCATTTATAATCCAGATGTAACTATGCTCCGGTGTTCTTTAGAGGAGATAAAGAGGCAGCACTCGAGCTGCTTCCTGAGCATTCGGGTAGAATAGTTTTCATCAGGAAGGTTTGTAACTCAGTGAAATGACCCAGAGATGTGAGCAGCAGCCCTGATGGCTCCATACTCAGAGCAGCCTGAATCTATCCTTTATTATCTCCTTTAGGACAAACTTAACCATCCTTAATAAAAGGACTTAATTACGGTACAAAATTCTTTGTGGAAGCAACATTCAAACTCCTCCTTGTGATTATTTCCTCTAACTGTGGTGCATAAGAGGACAGGAGGGTCAGCAGCCTGAATATATCCTTTTCTTTCATTCCTTCCTCACAGGCCTGCTTATTAAAGTAATATCCTGCATGGAACGATGACTCTGAGGCATCTGATGCTGTAGCATCTAAAGCCCTTTTTGTGGAATATTTATCGAACATCTGCAGCTTCAGACCTCCGTCTTTTCCTGAAGAAACTCTCTTTCTTTAACCTTGTGATGTGCTTCAATGTCGGCAAGAAAAAGCGCTTTGGAACAGATGAGTTTGTCTTTTGTTGGCTCTTATCATCTCTGCCACTCAAATATTTCACTTTAACCTTCCTCAGAAAGTAAAAATGGCGGTTTGGCCACAGTTTTTGAAGCGTTTACCTTCAGCAGAAGCTTTGAATGATGAGCAGAGGCAGGAGCTACTGTAAATATCTTTAATGTTGTCTTTGCACTGCGTTGCTTCGGGCTAACGGGAACAGCTGTGGCTCTGGAGCTAACCTGAGGAAACTGGAGCTCCTGGACTTCACTTCCTGAGACTTTTGGCTGAAGCTAATGACAGAAACTTGTTTGATCTTATTTGAAGCTCCTGGACTTCACTTCCTGAACCTTTTGGCTGAAGCTAATCACAGAAACTTGTTTGATCTTATTTGAAGCTCCTGAACAGCTGCTGGACTTCACTTCCTGCAACTTTTGGCTGAAGCTAATCACAGAAACTTGTTTGATCTTATTTGAAGCTCCTGAACAGCTGCTGGACTTCACTTCCTGAACCTTTTGGCTGAAGCTAATGACAGAAACTTGTTTGATCTTATTTGAAGCTGCTGGACTTCACTTCCTGAAACTTTTGGCTGAATCTAATGACAGAAACTTGTTTGAGCCTCTGAATAAGAGCAGATTCTTGGCTTCCTGTAGTTTACTGCAGAAAAAACACTCTTTCTAGGCCACCTCCTCAGCACAGGAGCGCTGTGAGGCCTTGATGCAGAGAGACAGAAAAGGCCAAAAATAGTTTGTTCCATTAACCTTGTCCGTGCGCACCTCAACACATCACAGGTACAAATGGATGTGCACACTAATGGAGGCAATCAGACGAAGCACATGTTCAGCTGCTGCATGAAGTAAATTACAGCAGATCCTGCTTCACGGTGCAGAGCAGCACCTGACTGCAGGCAGAGCCGTTCAAGGCTAAGATAATTACTGGAACAATCTACTCTCCCAGCACCACTCAGCTGTTCTTAAACATCTGAACACGTGGAACAAATTCCACCTTCGGGGGCCTTGGGAGAAAATTCCAGATGTAAAAACAAGAGGAAACATGAAGCTTATCAACAGAAGTCACATGTGCTGTGAAGTAGGTTCTGATGGAGGAGTTCTGCAGCTCATAGCCACAATGTGCTTTCAGGCCGAGGCGTTCAGACTTTAAATAACAGCTGATGTATAATCAGCAGAAAGGCCTGAGTGGGTTTCATCGGGTCCACAGCATTAATCATGTGGCATTCATGAAGGTTTGGGAAATGACTCCAAACATTACATACTGCAGGCAGCGCTGTGCAGCGCCACTAAAGACCGCTTGTCTGCTCTCATCATCCTGCAGAGAACAAGAGCCTATGATTGAGTCGCTGATTTATGGAAGTGTGCTTTTACCACATGGTGCCCCATCCTCAGCAGCACCAAGACGGTCCCTGCTCACTGTTTAATGTGGAAACACTTCAGATCCGTCACCTCATCTCACATCACAGGTGCTGAAGAGGTGGCGGCAGTCTGTTAATGAGGATCAGTCAACAAGAGGCCCTGAAAGAAGGAGCTGATGGGGCTCCATGAGGAGCAGGAGGAATGTTTGAGAGTGGAGGGCGACATGTTCAGAGCAGAAACGACTGTCGGACGCTTCATCTGAAAATACCTGGATGGCGTCAGGAGGGGTGCTAATGATTTTCTGTCTCTCCTCCTCCATCCTCTGGGGTGGCTGCCGAGGTTTTCTTTCTTTCTTAGATACAGATCTATAGCTGTACTTTGAAGGGTAAATATTCAGTAAAATCCCTTCTTCCTGCTCCTGGGAGCAGATATCAGGGCGTCTGGAGTCACCAGCAGGTGTAAAACTCCCCAAAAACACAACCCTGCTGTTTATTTAGTCCCTTTCTGTCCTCATTTAACGAGCCGTTCTGATTTTCATTTCTAAAGTACGTCACTCCTTAAGTTGACTCCTCCTCCTCTGCTAAGCCCCGCCCACCTGCAGCTGTGTGGATAAGGTGTTTCCAACACAACACCGGTCCTCTCCTCACTCTCGTTTCTGATAAAGATGTAGGTTTAATGAGGTTAATATATCCAAAATGTTTAAACGCAGTAATTAACGGTACACATGCATTACTAAAAGTTAAGCTGTGCACATCTACAGCTTGGTCCATTACTGCTGATGGGAAAGCATTGTTTGCTAGCATCTGCTGCTAATTTACAGCTAACCGCTAACTTACAGCTAACTGCCAACTTACAGCTAACTGCCAACTTACAGCTAACTGCTAATTTATATCTAACTGCTAATTTACAGCTAACTGCTAATTTATATCTAACTGCTAATTTACAGCTAACTGCTAATTTACAGCTAACTGCTAATTTATATCTAACTGCTAATTTACAGCTAACTGCTAATTTATATCTAAGTGCTAATTTACAGCTAACTGCCAACTTACAGCTAACTGCCAACTTACAGCTAACTGCTAACTTACAGCTAACTGCTAACTTACAGCTAACTGCCAACTTACAGCTAACTGCCAACTTACAGCTAACTGCCAACTTACAGCTAACTGCCAACTTCCAGCTAACTGCTAACTTACAGCTAATTGCTAATTTACAGCTACCTGCTAACTTACAGCTAACTGCTAACCTGTTTCCCTCTGGGATCCATACAGCAACTATCTGTATCTATAGAGCTGGAGTGTTTCTGACTGGAGGAACAGCTTCATTCTGTCTGTGTTTCTGCATTAAATCACAGCAGGTGTCCAGGTGTGGATGACAGGTGACTGTAAAGGTGTGGATGACAGGTGACTGTAAAGGTGTGGATGACAGGTGACTGTAAAGGTGTGGATGACAGGTGACTGTAAAGGTGTGGATGACAGGTGACTGTAAAGGTGTGGATGACAGGTGACTGTAAAGGTGTGGATGACAGGTGACTGTAAAGGTGTGGATGACAGGTGACAGGAACCTTTTTATTTCTACATCTACAGGAAATCTCTTGCTTTCTATTTTCCTAATTCATTCACTCTTAACTCTGCCTATTTTCCACCCTTTGAGATGCAGCCATCACTAAAACCAGAGACCAATAAAAGCTGATTTGCCGAACTTGATATCCTCATCTGAGCCTTTATTTGCGCCTGTGTGTCTGATTCGGTGCTGCAGTGCAGAACAAAGCAGGAAATGAGAAACAGATGTTGGTTTCACTGAGGTTTGGTCTGAGTGACGCCTCCTCACCCCCCCCCCGTTAAAGCTGGAGTCACACGAGCTATATTTAACACAAAACTACGCTGCTTTCCCTGAACCTAACCAGGATGGTGTGTACATGAAGGAAAGAGGACAACATGATGGAGAGCCCTCCTCCCAGAGGTTATATCCACAGTCAAGGCCGGGCTGAACCAGAACGGGCATCCATACAGTGTTCTGATGCAGCTGATTCTGTCCTGATGCTGCTGATTTCTGTCCTGATGCTGCTGTTTCTGTCCTGATGCAGCTGTTTCTGTCCTGATGCTGCTGATTTCTGTCCTGATGCTGCTGTTTCTGTCCTGATGCTGCTGTTTCTGTCCTGATGCAGCTGTTTCTGTCCTGATGCTGCTGATTTCTGTCCTGATGCTGCTGATTTCTGTCCTGATGCTGCTGATTTCTGTCCTGATGCTGCTGATTTCTGTCCTGATGCTGCTGTTTCTGTCCTGATGCAGCTGATTTCTGTTCTGTTTCCTCCTCTCAGCTGATTTCTGTCCTGTTTCCTCCTCTCTCAGCTGATTTCTGTTCTGTTTCCTCCTCTCAGCTGATTTCTGTTCTGTTTCCTCCTCTCTCAGCTGATTTCTGTTCTGTTTCCTCCTCTCAGCTGATTTCTGTTCTGTTTCCTCCTCTCTCAGCTGATTTCTGTTCTGTTTCCTCCTCTCTCAGCTGATTTCTGTTCTGTTTCCTCCTCTCACAGCTGATTTCTGTTCTGTTTCCTCCTCTCTCAGCTGATTTCTGTTCTGTTTCCTCCTCTCTCAGCTGATTTCTGTTCTGTTTCCTCCTCTCAGCTGATTTCTGTTCTGTTTCCTCCTCTCTCAGCTGATTTCTGTTCTGTTTCCTCCTCTCACAGCTGATTTCTGTTCTGTTTCCTCCTCTCAGCTGATTTCTGTTCTGTTTCCTCCTCTCTCAGCTGATTTCTGTCCTGTTTCCTCCTCTCTCAGCTGATTTCTGTTCTGTTTCCTCCTCTCAGCTGATTTCTGTTCTGTTTCCTCCTCTCAGCTGATTTCTGTTCTGTTTCCTCCTCTCAGCTGATTTCTGTTCTGTTTCCTCCTCTCTCAGCTGATTTCTGTTCTGTTTCCTCCTCTCAGCTGATTTCTGTTCTGATGCAGCTGATTTCTGTTCTGTTTCCTCCTCTCAGCTGATTTCTGTCCTGTTTCCTCCTCTCTCAGCTGATTTCTGTTCTGTTTCCTCCTCTCTCAGCTGATTTCTGTTCTGTTTCCTCCTCTCAGCTGATTTCTGTTCTGTTTCCTCCTCTCTCAGCTGATTTCTGTTCTGTTTCCTCCTCTCAGCTGATTTCTGTTCTGTTTCCTCCTCTCTCAGCTGATTTCTGTTCTGTTTCCTCCTCTCAGCTGATTTCTGTTCTGTTTCCTCCTCTCACAGCTGATTTCTGTTCTGTTTCCTCCTCTCTCAGCTGATTTCTGTTCTGTTTCCTCCTCTCACAGCTGATTTCTGTTCTGTTTCCTCCTCTCTCAGCTGATTTCTGTTCTGTTTCCTCCTCTCAGCTGATTTCTGTTCTGTTTCCTCCTCTCAGCTGATTTCTGTCCTGTTTCCTCCTCTCTCAGCTGATTTCTGTTCTGTTTCCTCCTCTCTCAGCTGATTTCTGTTCTGTTTCCTCCTCTCAGCTGATTTCTGTTCTGTTTCCTCCTCTCTCAGCTGATTTCTGTTCTGTTTCCTCCTCTCAGCTGATTTCTGTTCTGTTTCCTCCTCTCTCAGCTGATTTCTGTTCTGTTTCCTCCTCTCAGCTGATTTCTGTTCTGATGCAGCTGATTTCTGTTCTGTTTCCTCCTCTCAGCTGATTTCTGTCCTGTTTCCTCCTCTCTCAGCTGATTTCTGTTCTGTTTCCTCCTCTCTCAGCTGATTTCTGTTCTGTTTCCTCCTCTCAGCTGATTTCTGTTCTGTTTCCTCCTCTCTCAGCTGATTTCTGTTCTGTTTCCTCCTCTCAGCTGATTTCTGTTCTGTTTCCTCCTCTCACAGCTGATTTCTGTTCTGTTTCCTCCTCTCTCAGCTGATTTCTGTTCTGTTTCCTCCTCTCTCAGCTGATTTCTGTTCTGTTTCCTCCTCTCTCAGCTGATTTCTGTTCTGTTTCCTCCTCTCAGCTGATTTCTGTTCTGTTTCCTCCTCTCTCAGCTGATTTCTGTTCTGTTTCCTCCTCTCAGCTGATTTCTGTTCTGATGCAGCTGATTTCTGTTCTGTTTCCTCCTCTCAGCTGATTTCTGTCCTGTTTCCTCCTCTCTCAGCTGATTTCTGTTCTGTTTCCTCCTCTCTCAGCTGATTTCTGTTCTGTTTCCTCCTCTCTCAGCTGATTTCTGTTCTGTTTCCTCCTCTCACAGCTGATTTCTGTTCTGTTTCCTCCTCTCTCAGCTGATTTTTGTTCTGTTTCCTCCTCTCTCAGCTGATTTCTGTTCTGTTTCCTCCTCTCTCAGCTGATTTCTGTTCTGTTTCCTCCTCTCTCAGCTGATTTCTGTTCTGTTTCCTCCTCTCACAGCTGATTTCTGTTCTGTTTCCTCCTCTCTCAGCTGATTTCTGTTCTGTTTCCTCCTCTCTCAGCTGATTTCTGTTCTGTTTCCTCCTCTCAGCTGATTTCTGTTCTGTTTCCTCCTCTCTCAGCTGATTTCTGTTCTGTTTCCTCCTCTCAGCTGATTTCTGTTCTGTTTCCTCCTCTCTCAGCTGATTTCTGTTCTGTTTCCTCCTCTCTCAGCTGATTTCTGTTCTGTTTCCTCCTCTCACAGCTGATTTCTGTACTGTTTCCTCCTCTCAGCTGATTTCTGTTCTGTTTCCTCCTCTCTCAGCTGATTTCTGTTCTGTTTCCTCCTCTCTCAGCTGATTTCTGTTCTGTTTCCTCCTCTCACAGCTGATTTCTGTTCTGTTTCCTCCTCTCTCAGCTGATTTCTGTTCTGTTTCCTCCTCTCACAGCTGATTTCTGTTCTGTTTCCTCCTCTCTCAGCTGATTTCTGTTCTGTTTCCTCCTCTCAGCTGATTTCTGTTCTGTTTCCTCCTCTCTCAGCTGATTTCTGTTCTGTTTCCTCCTCTCTCAGCTGATTTCTGTTCTGTTTCCTCCTCTCACAGCTGATTTCTGTTCTGTTTCCTCCTCTCTCAGCTGATTTCTGTTCTGTTTCCTCCTCTCTCAGCTGATTTCTGTTCTGTTTCCTCCTCTCACAGCTGATTTCTGTACTGTTTCCTCCTCTCAGCTGATTTCTGTTCTGTTTCCTCCTCTCACAGCTGATTTCTGTTCTGTTTCCTCCTCTCAGCTGATTTCTGTTCTGTTTCCTCCTCTCACAGCTGATTTCTGTTCTGTTTCCTCCTCTCTCAGCTGATTTCTGTTCTGTTTCCTCCTCTCTCAGCTGATTTCTGTTCTGTTTCCTCCTCTCACAGCTGATTTCTGTTCTGTTTCCTCCTCTCTCAGCTGATCCTAAGCTTTTCTCTGTTGTGTCTCTTTTTCACATGAAAAGCACTTTTATAATTAAAAAAGACAGGTGGGAGAGTTAAAAGCTGGTTTCTCAGCTGCTGGATGGAGGAGGTGGAGGAGTGATCGGCACGTTTATCCTCTGAGAGTGACTTTTTTATCTTAATGACCCCATTACCTTCCCTCCTTCACAGCCCTCAGGATATCATGTGGCTTGGATTTTCAGCTCCTAACTGCAGGTAGGCTTTGAAATCAATAGCACGTCCTTATTTAGACTACTTCAGTCAACGTAATGGGCTTTAGACTTTCATTACTGCCCTCTGAAACAATAAAGTATGTTACGATGGGCCAACATTAATGGTCCTGGTGGTAAAGAGGAATATCTTAGCTGCTGGCATCAAGCTTGACTCCTGCCTCATTTCTGTGTTTGCTGTTATAACTCAAATGTGTGTTGTTTCTGTCCCACAGCTTGTAAATTCTGCATCTGTTTTATGGCTCCTCTGACACTGCAGCAAATTTACAAGAAGAGGAGGAGTATCTCCCTCTGTGGACTGTTCCCTATCTGCCCCTCAGGAAGCCATTACTGTGGCCTCCCGTACAGGGACAGGCCTGATATGAATGCAGCTCCCCTCGCCGAGATAGACTGTCATGAAATATAGTTTGTGTGTCTCCAAAGGTAAAGGCCTGTTCTTTAAATTCATAGTTTCTTCCCCCTAAGAGGTAGCCTGATTTACATTGGCTGCCGGCATAATTGCTGCATGACTGCACCGTAAAGTGAGGACAACTTGGGCAAAAAGCTGGTGTTTACAGAAGCTAAAGGAGCGGATAATGGGCTCAGATACAGAATGAACCATCTTCAGCTTAAGCAAATAACTCAGTGTTATTGTTGCAGACAGGAAGCTGCAGACGCCTTCACACAACATCAGGCAGCTGTCAGCGGTGGCTGATATCTGCCTGCTCCCATCACCCACCGCAGCGCTCTTCTTCTCTTTGTCAAAATAAGGTGGCAGCGCACTGACTTTGTTCGTTCATTATGTGGAAACAGAGACCGTCATTACAGGGAAAAGGCCTTGGTGTGCCTGCCTGGAAAAGAAATGAGGTGCTGACTCATGGCTCTCCTGAACAAACTGCTGACGTCTGTGGAGCTTCGGTTACAGCTCACCTCCTTTCATCCCACTACTGTCTCTGTCCCAGTTTACACCATCGGAGGGACTCAGTTCATGGAGAGAAATGTGACCGGCTTCGGGTTCCACTTCATCTGAGGCCTGAACCATGTCAGAAAGTCTGATTTAGCTGTGGCTCCTCGAAATGATGCTTTCACCAAATAAAGAACAAACAGATGAGCTGCAGAACAGTGACACTCTGAATGAATCGACTTCTCATCTGAAACACGTCGTGGAATTCTGTGAATTTATACGATCGCTCATATGATGAGTTAAAAGGCAGGAAATCTTTCATATTTCTGTGAAGATTTTCATTAATAAAGTCCTAAATCTGCAGGAGTCAGCATGAAGAGGCTTTAGAGGAATCCATCCATCTTCTGTACCCGCTCAGTCCTTCCGTCGGGTTGTGGGGGGGTGGAGCCTATCCCCGCGGTGATGGGGGCGGAGTCACCCTGGGCAGGTCGGCGGTCCGTCACAGGAACAGAGATGCACTCACTCCTCGGGACACTTTAGAGTCTCCAGGTAACCTGACGGCATGCTTTTGAGTGGTGGAGGGAAGCCGGAGAACCCGGAGAGAACCCGGAGAGAACCCAGAGAGAACCCCACATACACGGGGAGAACATGCAGCTCCACACAGACAGAACCAGCTGGGGATCGAACCTGGGACTCTCTGCTGGGAGGCGACGGTGCAGCCGCCTTTAGAGGAATCATTTCCTGTTTAGGCTTCAGAAACATTCAGGAAAACTGAGTGAAAACCGTTCAATTACAGCAGAGGAAGCACCGCTCCTGCCTAAAAGAAAGGCCGGTGTGACCTTCAGTCCATTTCAGTCCATTTCAGTCGGTTGAGTCGGTTTCAATCGGTTTCAGTCGGTTTCGGTCGGTTCTGGTGGTTCTGGTGGTTCTGGCTGAGATCGGCTGGTTTGAAGGTGTTTTATTAAACAGTCGCCACAGAAACACAGTCCCAGGGTTCCATACTTTATGGTTTCCGTGCAGGTTGCTCCACATGCTGACGAGCCGTCGTCTTGATTTCACCAATAAATCTGAAGGAGAACTTTTGGAGCTGGTGTGGTCCAGTGTGTGCGTCATGCTGTCACCTCAAAGTCCCGGATTCAAATCCTCCAATGAGCAGCTGG
Organism: Leuresthes tenuis; assembly: GCF_036924035.1. Classification (NCBI taxonomy): domain Eukaryota; kingdom Metazoa; phylum Chordata; class Actinopteri; order Atheriniformes; family Atherinopsidae; genus Leuresthes; species Leuresthes tenuis. Next base: position 33,857,888 of record NW_027325366.1, read on the forward strand.
GTTTGTCCTCAGGCTGCTCCACTTTCCCTCCACTCACAGAACGGCGAGGAACTCTGAGTCACTCAGCCGCCAGTTTCTGTAAACTTATGAAGGACAGAAGAAGCCAATCACACCCCCAGGAGTCTTTATAACCTTTGATATTTGGCTGAATCCTGGAGGTAACTCATCACCTGACAGTAATCTTTACACTTCCTTACATTTCATTCACAGACCTTCAGTGTCTGCAGCTTTCACTGATGAACCTAAAGTTAATAATTGATTATCTAAAACACAAACTCATCCTGCGTCACTAAAAGCTGATGGTGGGTTTACTTTCTGAGCTCTCAGGGGAAATAATCAACTGGAAACTTTACACAAAGGTGAGGCACATCCATGTTTCAGCACCAAGCCCTTCCTCAAGCTCAGTGCTTCACATGATCACTGTTCAGCAGCAGGTGAGGAAAACAAACCACCCTTCAGAAAAGGAGAAGCAGACACCCTCTCTACCTTTAAGATCAGGCTGAAACTTTCCTTTCTGATAAAGCTTATAGTTAGGGATGGCTCAGGGGAGCCTGAAACATCCCATAGTTCTGCTGCTATAGGCCCAGCCTGCTGGGGGAGCTCCCATGATGCACCTCTCCTCCCTCCATGTTCTGCTGCTGTGGGCCCAGCCTGCTGGGGGAGCTCCCATGATGCACCTCTCCTCCCTCCATGTTCTGCTGCTATAGGCCCAGCCTGCTGGGGGAGCTCCCATGATGCACCTCTCCTCCCTCCATGTTCTGCTGCTGTGGGCCCAGCCTGCTGGGGGAGCTCCCATGATGCACCTCTCCTCCCTCCATGTTCTGCTGCTGTGGGCCCAGCCTGCTGGGGGAGCTCCCATGATGCACCTCTCCTCCCTCCATGTTCTGCTGCTGTGGGCCCAGCCTGCTGGGGGAGCTCCCATGATGCACCTCTCCTCCCTCCATGTACAGATGACATCATTGCTGTCATTAACTTGTGTTTCTCTCTCTCAGCAGGTGTCCCCTCTGGCCTGGTGTTACGCTGCTTGTTGTCCCCTCTTTCCTGTCCTCTCAGCCCCAGCTGGTCCAGGCAGATGGACCCTTCCTGGTTCTGGTTCTGATGGAGGTTTCTTCCTGTTAAAGGGAGTTTTTTCTCTCCACAGTCGCCTCCTGCAGCTCAGGATCAGAGAGAAGTTTCTATCATGCAGATGGAGCCAGAGTGTGCAACACTTCTGTGAAGCTTTCAGATGAGCTTTGGTGTGAACCAGCAGGAGGGTCCTTCTGGTTTCTGCTTCCACCTGAAACTCTGCAGCTCAGAGTGACTTTATTTCCAGCTCTGGATGCAGAGGAACGTTAGATAAACTCTGTTCCCTCAGGTTGACAGGTTTGGTCCATCTGCAGCTCAGCCATGAGCAGGTTCAGACATTACTGAACTCAGACTCAGAAACTGAACGGTGTTCGGTGAATGTTTGGAGCATGTTTTGCATGTGCTGTCGGTGCGCTCTGTATTTACTTCCCCCGGTTCTGCAGGGTGGGAGCGTTTCCTCAGAGTTCTGCGGTGATCCGTGGTCACAGCAGGAGGGTCCTTCTGGTTTCTGACATCGTACAGAAATCCAGGTGAGAAACAGCTCGCTGTTGCCTTCACTGTAAACGTTTCCTTCAGCGCTCCTGATCATCGGTTCCAGCTGACTCAGCGGGTTCCTGGTGCGAGGGCGGTGAGGAGATGGTCAGCGCGAGGCGACCTTCGGGAGTAATCTGAGCTAATGAGGCTAATAAAGCCCTCTGATTGGCTGCTTTGTCTCAGCCCCGCTAATCACGTTCCCCAAATATTTCCTCTTTTTTTGACAATAAGGCTGATAGATGTGGAGGTCATTTATCACTGCAGTGACTGTGTAATGCTATCAGCTCCTGGCAGCAGGTTTAATCATCCTCTTATGGATAAAGCTACTGCTACATTATCCAATAGTGCACATCGTGCAGAGAAGGAAATGTTATTAAAAAGCTGCAAAGCTGGTAGGTTGTGAGAGTCGCTAAGAGGAGCTCGGTTTCAATTTCTGAGGGCTGCATATCTCAGAGTACAATGAGAAAGGTGTATCATCAAACCAAAAACTCCAATAACCTCCAAAGCAGGCGAGCGGGCGGCTCATACATCATACATCTGATACAGCGCGCCGAGCTCTGAACGCTCGGAAAGTTAAATGACCCGAGCTCACAATGTAATGGCATTTTAGCAAGAAACAATAACCTCCAATCCTCCCAGAGTGCTGGCAGGCAAATTTGGCTCTTATTGTTGAGTGTGAGCTGAGGTGTGCTTCACCTGATCCTCATAACAGATGCAGAAATATCAGAAATATCAGAAATCCTTCATGAGCTGCAGGAGAAAAAGTGTTGGTGGACCCTGACCCTCATCCTAAAGTTACAGGAGGAAGGAAGCTGAAGATCTTCTGTTCATCCTGAAGTTACAGCAGGAAGGAAGCTGAAGATCTTCTGTTCATCCTAAAGTTACAGGAGGAAGGAAGCTGAAGATCTTCTGTTCATCCTAAAGTTACAGGAGGAAGGAAGCTGAAGATCTTCTGTTCATCCTAAAGTTACAGCAGGAAGGAAGCTGAAGATCTTCTGTTCATCCTAAAGTTACAGGAGGAAGGAAGCTGAAGATCTTCTGTTCATCCTGAAGTTACAGGAGGAAGGAAGCTGAAGATCTTCTGTTCATCCTAAAGTTACAGCAGGAAGGAAGCTGAAGATCTTCTGTTCATCCTAAAGTTACAGGAGGAAGGAAGCTGAAGATCTTCTGTTCATCCTGAAGTTACAGGAGGAAGGAAGCTGAAGATCTTCTGTTCATCCTAAAGTTACAGGAGGAAGGAAGCTGAAGATCTTCTGTTCATCCTAAAGTTACAGCAGGAAGGAAGCTGAAGATCTTCTGTTCATCCTAAAGTTACAGGAGGAAGGAAGCTGAAGATCTTCTGTTCATCCTAAAGTTACAGGAGGAAGGAAGCTGAAGATCTTCTGTTCATCCTAAAGTTACAGCAGGAAGGAAGCTGAAGATCTTCTGTTCATCCTAAAGTTACAGGAGGAAGGAAGCTGAAGATCTTCTGTTCACCCTAAAGTTACAGGAGGAAGGAAGCTGAAGATCTTCTGTTCATCCTAAAGTTACAGCAGGAAGGAAGGAAGCTGAAGATCTTCTGTTCATCCTAAAGTTACAGGAAGAAGGAAGCTGAAGATCTTCTGTTCATCCTAAAGTTACAGCAGGAAGGAAGCTGAAGATCTTCTGTTCATCCTAAAGTTACAGGAGGAAGGAAGCTGAAGATCTTCTGTTCATCCTAAAGTTACAGGAGGAAGGAAGCTGAAGATCTTCTGTTCATCCTAAAGTTACAGCAGGAAGGAAGCTGAAGATCTTCTGTTCATCCTAAAGTTACAGGAGGAAGGAAGCTGAAGATCTTCTGTTCATCCTAAAGTTACAGCAGGAAGGAAGCTGAAGATCTTCTGTTCATCATAAAGTTACAGGAGGAAGGAAGCTGAAGATCTTCTGTTCATCCTAAAGTTACAGGAGGAAGGAAGCTGAAGATCTTCTGTTCATCCTGAAGTTACAGCAGGAAGGAAGCTGAAGATCTTCTGTTCATCCTAAAGTTACAGGAGGAAGGAAGCTGAAGATCTTCTGTTCATCCTAAAGTTACAGGAGGAAGGAAGCTGAAGATCTTCTGTTCATCCTGAAGTTACAGGAGGAAGGAAGCTGAAGATCTTCTGTTCATCCTGAAGTTACAGGAGGAAGGAAGCTGAAGATCTTCTGTTCATCCTAAAGTTACAGCAGGAAGGAAGCTGAAGATCTTCTGTTTATCCCAAAGTTACAGCAGGAAGGAAGCTGAAGATCTTCTGTTCATCCTAAAGTTACAGGAGGAAGGAAGCTGAAGATCTTCTGTTCATCCTAAAGTTACAGGAGGAAGGAAGCTGAAGATCTTCTGTTCATCCTGAAGTTACAGGAGGAAGGAAGCTGAAGATCTTCTGTTCATCCTAAAGTTACAGCAGGAAGGAAGCTGAAGATCTTCTGTTCATCCTAAAGTTACAGGAGGAAGGAAGCTGAAGATCTTCTGTTCATCCTGAAGTTACAGGAGGAAGGAAGCTGAAGATCTTCTGTTCATCCTAAAGTTACAGGAGGAAGGAAGCTGAAGATCTTCTGTTCATCCTGAAGTTACAGGAGGAAGGAAGCTGAAGATCTTCTGTTCATCCTAAAGTTACAGGAGGAAGGAAGCTGAAGATCTTCTGTTCATCCTAAAGTTACAGGAGGAAGGAAGCTGAAGATCTTCTGTTCATCCTAAAGTTACAGCAGGAAGGAAGCTGAAGATCTTCTGTTCATCCCAAAGTTACAGGAGGAAGGAAGCTGAAGATCTTCTGTTCATCCTAAAGTTACAGGAGGAAGGAAGCTAAAGATCTTCTGTTCATCCCAAAGTTACAGCAGGAAGGAAGCTAAAGATCTTCTGTTCATCCTGAAGTTACAGCAGGAGGAAGGAAGCTGAAGATCTTCTGTTCATCCTAAAGTTACAGGAGGAAGGAAGCTGAAGATCTTCTGTTCATCCTAAAGTTACAGCAGGAAGGAAGCTGAAGATCTTCTGTTCATCCTAAAGTTACAGCAGGAAGGAAGCTGAAGATCTTCTGTTTATCCCAAAGTTACAGCAGGAAGGAAGCTGAAGATCTTCTGTTCATCCTAAAGTTACAGGAGGAAGGAAGCTGAAGATCTTCTGTTCATCCTGAAGTTACAGGAGGAAGGAAGCTGAAGATCTTCTGTTCATCCTAAAGTTACAGGAAGAAGGAAGCTGAAGATCTTCTGTTCATCCTAAAGTTACAGCAGGAAGGAAGCTGAAGATCTTCTGTTCATCCTAAAGTTACAGGAGGAAGGAAGCTGAAGATCTTCTGTTCATCCTAAAGTTACAGGAGGAAGGAAGCTGAAGATCTTCTGTTCATCCTGAAGTTACAGGAGGAAGGAAGCTGAAGATCTTCTGTTCATCCTAAAGTTACAGCAGGAAGGAAGCTGAAGATCTTCTGTTCATCCTGAAGTTACAGGAGGAAGGAAGCTGAAGATCTTCTGTTCATCCTAAAGTTACAGGAGGAAGGAAGCTGAAGATCTTCTGTTCATCCTAAAGTTACAGCAGGAAGGAAGCTGAAGATCTTCTGTTCATCCTAAAGTTACAGGAGGAAGGAAGCTGAAGATCTTCTGTTCATCCTGAAGTTACAGCAGGAAGGAAGCTGAAGATCTTCTGTTCATCCTAAAGTTACAGGAGGAAGGAAGCTGAAGATCTTCTGTTCATCCTGAAGTTACAGGAGGAAGGAAGCTGAAGATCTTCTGTTCATCCTAAAGTTACAGCAGGAAGGAAGCTGAAGATCTTCTGTTCATCCTAAAGTTACAGGAGGAAGGAAGCTGAAGATCTTCTGTTCATCCTAAAGTTACAGGAGGAAGGAAGCTGAAGATCTTCTGTTCATCCTAAAGTTACAGGAGGAAGGAAGCTGAAGATCTTCTGTTCATCCTGAAGTTACAGCAGGAAGGAAGCTGAAGATCTTCTGTTCATCCTAAAGTTACAGGAGGAAGGAAGCTGAAGATCTTCTGTTCATCCTGAAGTTACAGGAGGAAGGAAGCTGAAGATCTTCTGTTCATCCTAAAGTTACAGCAGGAAGGAAGCTGAAGATCTTCTGTTCATCCTAAAGTTACAGGAGGAAGGAAGCTGAAGATCTTCTGTTCATCCTAAAGTTACAGGAGGAAGGAAGCTGAAGATCTTCTGTTCATCCTAAAGTTACAGCAGGAGGAAGGAAGCTGAAGATCTTCTGTTCATCCTGAAGTTACAGCAGGAGGAAGGAAGCTGAAGATCTTCTGTTCATCCTGAAGTTACAGCAGGAGGAAGGAAGCTGAAGATCTTCTGTTCATCCTAAAGTTACAGCAGGAAGGAAGCTGAAGATCTTCTGTTCATCCTGAAGTTACAGGAGGAAGGAAGCTGAAGATCTTCTGTTCATCCTAAAGTTACAGCAGGAAGGAAGCTGAAGATCTTCTGTTCATCCTAAAGTTACAGCAGGAAGGAAGCTGAAGATCTTCTGTTCATCCTAAAGTTACAGGAGGAAGGAAGCTGAAGATCTTCTGTTCATCCTAAAGTTACAGGAGGAAGGAAGCTGAAGATCTTCTGTTCATCCTAAAGTTACAGCAGGAAGGAAGCTGAAGATCTTCTGTTCATCCTAAAGTTACAGGAGGAAGGAAGCTGAAGATCTTCTGTTCATCCTAAAGTTAAAGGAGGAAGGAAGCTGAAGATCTTCTGTTCATCCTAAAGTTACAGGAGGAAGGAAGCTGAAGATCTTCTGTTCATCCTAAAGTTACAGGAGGAAGGAAGCTGAAGATCTTCTGTTCATCCTAAAGTTACAGCAGGAAGGAAGCTGAAGATCTTCTGTTCATCCTGAAGTTACAGGAGGAAGGAAGCTGAAGATCTTCTGTTCATCCTAAAGTTACAGGAGGAAGGAAGCTGAAGATCTTCTGTTCATCCTAAAGTTACAGGAGGAAGGAAGCTGAAGATCTTCTGTTCATCCTAAAGTTACAGGAGGAAGGAAGCTGAAGATCTTCTGTTCATCCTAAAGTTACAGCAGGAAGGAAGCTGAAGATCTTCTGTTCATCCTGAAGTTACAGCAGGAAGGAAGCTGAAGATCTTCTGTTCATCCTAAAGTTACAGCAGGAAGGAAGCTGAAGATCTTCTGTTAATCCTGAAGTTACAGGAAGAAGGAAGCTGAAGATCTTCTGTTCATCCTGAAGTTACAGCAGGAAGGAAGCTGAAGATCTTCTGTTCATCCTGAAGTTACAGGAAGAAGGAAGCTGAAGATCTTCTGTTCATCCTGAAGTTACAGCAGGAAGGAAGCTGAAGATCTTCTGTTCATCCTGAAGTTACAGCAGGAAGGAAGCTGAAGATCTTCTGTTAATCCTGAAGTTACAGGAAGAAGGAAGCTGAAGATCTTCTGTTCATCCTAAAGTTACAGCAGGAAGGATGCTGAAGATCTTCTGTTAATCCTGAAGTTACAGGAAGAAGGAAGCTGAAGATCTTCTGTTCATCCTGAAGTTACAGCAGGAAGGAAGCTGAAGATCTTCTGTTCATCCTGAAGTTACAGCAGGAAGGAAGCTGAAGATCTTCTGTTAATCCTGAAGTTACAGGAAGAAGGAAGCTGAAGATCTTCTGTTCATCCTGAAGTTACAGCAGGAAGGAAGCTGAAGATCTTCTGTTCATCCTGAAGTTACAGGAGGAAGGAAGCTGAAGATCTTCTGTTCATCCTGAAGTTACAGCAGGAAGGAAGCTGAAGATCTTCTGTTCATCCTAAAGTTACAGGAGGAAGGAAGCTGAAGATCTTCTGTTCATCCTGAAGTTACAGCAGGAAGGAAGCTGAAGATCTTCTGTTCATCATAAAGTTACAGGAGGAAGGAAGCTGAAGATCTTCTGTTCATCCTAAAGTTACAGCAGGAAGGAAGCTGAAGATCTTCTGTTCATCCTAAAGTTACAGGAGGAAGGAAGCTGAAGATCTTCTGTTCATCCTAAAGTTACAGGAGGAAGGAAGCTGAAGATCTTCTGTTCATCCTAAAGTTACAGCAGGAAGGAAGCTGAAGATCTTCTGTTCATCCTAAAGTTACAGGAGGAAGGAAGCTGAAGATCTTCTGTGTTTGGGCTCATTTTGGCTTTCTCTACAGTCCACACCTTTTCAGTTCACTGGGAATAACTCGGTAATGAGAGAAGTGTCCCGTCCTCCTGCTCTGCAGCTGGGCTCTGAGCTGGGTTTGCGTCACTGAGGCTTCAGATAGAAGCTGATGGGAATAAAGGAGGAAGCTGGGGGGCATGTTCCCTCAGCACAAACTGCTGCTTTTCTGACCTCAAACCAGCCAGATGTGGTCAAATAAAACCGTCAACATGACTTTAAAAAGGCAAACAGAGCTGTTAACATGATGGGAAGAACAGAGAGCTGTAAGGAATAAGAGGAAGAAGAGTCTCTTTTTATTCAGATGTGTGTTCATCATGAGTCAGGCTGTTGGTTATAATCACACAATGAATCAGATTTAGTCTTAAAGTTGCTCTGATCGTGCAGCCACAATAAAATCTCCGCTCACAATGTTCAGAGATGGTTTTTAAACCTGCAGTCAGATGATTTCTCACCATCAGTTTAAACTCGCTCCAGCTGCTCTCTGATTGGATGAATCCACGTTGCCACAGAAACGCTCTGCATGTCCACCCCTTAAAGTTCTTCACATTTCAGTGGGTCAGCAGCTGAAAATCCTTCCTCTGGACTCTCAAACTGATGAACTAATTACAGTTTTTTCCTGTAAGCTGCTTCATCTTTGCAGTATTTATTCAATTTTCCTTCAGTTTCTTTTGCTCTTTAACGTGTGCTATTTATAAAAAAAGTTTATCCTAAGATCTGAGGAGATTTGGATTCGGCGTGTGCCCTGATTTTGTCATTTATTCAGCGCTGATTACACTGTGCCAGACTCATAAATGGCAGTTAGGATTAATATTTGCATGCATCCTCGGGCTCGGTGTTAAATCTGACGACTCAGCCTCTGTGAATGAGACACTAAGCTCCCTCAAAGGCACAATTTGTGAAAGATTTCAGTTGGATCTTACTGTGTAATTGGCAATTTGCACCAGTCGTCCTTACCACATGAATTATTCTAAGGGGCATTTTTAATAGAATTTAAGTGCTGTTCTGCAGTGCCTCTCTCCTCCCTGTCACATAAACTGTACTTATGCTCCAGGCTTTCTGTGGTTTCTTTAAAAAGCCTCACCGTAACTCTCAGAGGCGATGGACTGAATCCATCAGTTGTAGATTTTGCACAAAGTGGATTGTTTTATTCGTCAGCACTGGGGAAACTTTGCTGAGACGAGAGAAGGAGCGACTTACTGTACTTTCCTTTGCTGGATGTTAAATGTTCACTCAGGAGGGATTTTAGAAGCAGTCACGTGACTCGGAGCCGGTGTAAATCTTTCTTCTGCATCCCAAACAAACACGAGTTCCTCTGCTGCAGCTCGGAGACCCAGCTGTGGAATCTCAAACTCTGATAGCTCCACTTCATTTTTCAAGACTTCTGCAGAGGCTCCCGGGCTGCTTGAGGGCGACTCTGCAGTCTGAAATTCTGCTCCGAGCTTCAGAGGACGAATTTGCATGTTGCTGGTGAGAAACTGCAGGAAAATGAGTTCAGAATCGCTCCCGGAGCTCGGGGAACATTGTAGTGGAGAGCACAATATCCAGAGATGGTTAGTGGGCTGATAGTTTAATTGGGCTTGAACAGCCTGTCAGATCTGTCCAGCTGCTGAGGCGCTTAACCTGAAGTCTGCAGAGGACGGCTCCGCTCTGACTGCCCACATCACCACAGTTTCTGAGGCCACTGGCCTCCTGGAACATTCAGACCGTCACAGCTTTTATACTTTGGCTGTGATCAGACACCTGCGGAGAGCCGCTGCACTGGAAGTGTGACTCTGAGGCGATACTGGGGGGGGGGGTTCTAAATAATCAGGTCAGTTACCCACAGGCATGTTCCAGATGTGTCTCAGGGACTGATTAGGAAAACCGGAAGGAGGCTCAGAAGCTTAAGAGCAGAGAGTCTGACCTGCCAAAGACAGATTTTAGGTGTGATGTTTAATAAATGTGCAACAAAACGTCTATAAGTCGGACCCCAGTGAGAACGATGCATCTGACTGAGTTAGAAGCTCGATGCTGATGTTCAGGAACAGCAGCGGAGCCTCTCAGTCCAGGGCGCCGTTTGGAGTCAACCTGACATGAGAACCAACACATGCACTGGAGAACCAACACATGCACTGGAGAACCAGCCGGGATTAGAACCAGGAACCCTCTGCTGGGAAGAGACGGCGCTAACCTTTAAAGCCAAACTCAGTCTCAGGGCTCCTTCATGTGTTCGCTGCACAGAAAGCAACGAGCTTCTCCTCAGAAACACTCATTTCCATCAGCTCTTCCTTTAATTCTCTCACTCCGGAACATGAATGTTCTTCTCATCCGTCCTCTCGGGTTTTATTTCTCGGCGAACTTTAACACATAGTTAGTCTGTTCGGTTTTGGTTCTGTGTGCTTTTTAAAAGTCATTCAGACAGCAGCAGCTTTAAAGGTCTTGGCTGTCAGACTCTTCAGAAAGTTGTTTCCACCTCTGGAGGCTCTTTAATGTACATTTATTCACACGTTCAGGATGAAATCTGAGCTCAGCAGACGGTCCTGCTGGTTGCAGAAACAACAGACAGACTTTCAGTTAGCATCAAATGATTAAAGCGTTTGAAACGGGAGCGTCGGACTTCTTTGGCCAATAATTTTCATTGTGCTGCTGCTTCCACTGATGGTCAGACGTGATTGTTGCCATTCATCATTTTCCACCTGCCTGAGCCCGAGTCACATTCATCACTTCCCACCTGCCTGAGCGGAGCCGGCCTGCAGAACCACAAACCCTGAGTGGGAAACAGAAAATCACAGTGATTGAACGTCAGGGGAAGCACGCGTCAAACTGCCGTTGGCCTGGAATGACACACCGGCCCCTCGCTCTGTCCTGTCACTTTAAAGTGGGAAGTGACCTTCAGGATGGAAACGCTACACCATTACTGCTGTGCTGCGCCGGGCTGCTGCTGACGGATGAGCGCCGAGGTACTGAGGCCTTCACCAGCACTCAGATCATAAAGGTGTGACCACCAGCTGCAATATCGTTGCTTTGATGAATTTGTTGCGCTGGAATCTGTTGAGGCTCAAAGAATGTGTGATGAAGGGCTGGCTTGGAGGTGATTTCAGGTTTTGTCCTCTGGGTTCTCAGGGTAACAACGGTGGGTCACGTTTTACTGGGTTCCATTGTTGTGTTAGAGCAGGTTTCGCTTAACCTGAAGGGCTACATATAGTAACTGTATTAAAGTCCTGATCCAGCCTGGTTCCTTTCTGACTTTCCTGCTGCCTTTAAAGTGGCCTTCAGCAATAGTTCTGCAGCTTTCTGAAGGTCTTTCAAAGAGGTTTTTCTTAACTCTGAGCTATGAACCCTTCAGGCAGAAAAAAGGCTCCTAACTCAAGGGATGAACCAGTGTTGTGTCGACACAGAACAGACAACTTAGCAAAGAAGCCATTTTAAACTGGATCTTTAGGCACTTTGTTACCAGCAGCCTGTCACAAAGACACATCATTTGTTCCCATTTCTTTAGCTGCATCTATGAAAAACAGCAAAGAAAACACAGTTTGACAGACAGAAAATAGGATTTCTGCAGCAACAAGGTGATTCCCAAAGAGCTATTAGCTGAAAACTTGGCATATCTCAGCATGGTGTGCAGTGTGTCCTTAAAACATTTGAGGAAACTGGACAAGTGGAGGACAAAAGAAGAAGTGTCAGGCCTAAAAAACTATCTCCAGCAGATGAACAGGATCTGAAAGTGATGTCCTTAAGAAAGAGGAAAAAATCCAGCTGTGACCTGACAGGACCTGAGAGATGCATCTGGACCTTCAGCTGATCCATCTACTGTTGGCCCAAGCCTCATCAGAAATGGGCTCCATGGAAGGGTGGCTGTCAAGAAGCCGTTCTTAAGGAAGGGAAACAGGGAGAAAAGGTTTCACCCTGAAACCTGCTCACAGCTGCCTGTAAAGGTCTAACTGCTGCAGGCAGATAGCAGAAAGATGGATTCTCTGGTCGTTGTGGTCTTGAAACTCTTATGAATCCAGCTGGGTCTCAAGCAGGGGAACAGTTACAGGAAGTATCTGTGCTCACATGGAAAACACCTTCACTGCTACTTTAATTTACATTTAGAAGATTTGAATAAGAAAAGGTGGATGGAAACATTTAAAAATAATAAAAAATGATGCTCAAAAATCACCAAGAAACTGCTCAGTTCAGTTCAGCTCAATAAGGTTCATTCAATGAAACAGATTTAACTGAATTCGGTTGGAGGGGAGGAGCCTCGACTCTGGTGATGGAGGAGCAGAGTCGGAAGATGCTTCTGATGAGGCTCCTCTGGTAACAGGAGGAGGTTAGGAGGAGGAGGGCTGTGGGAAAAGCAATGAACAGGGATCAGAGAATGAGGTGACAGTGTTGAGATATGGAGGTGAAGAAGTGCGGCAGGATGAAAACAAACACCAGATAAGGACTTATGCATAAGCGTATAAAATAAAGATTAAATGTATTAAAAAGTGTGGCTCCAAACGGCTCCTGCTTGGGAGTCGGATGGCTCAGATATCGGATGTTCCTTGAAGATAAACGGGCTGCACAGAACTGTGTTTTTCTGTCAGGTGCTGCTGCAGGAAGATAACCGACCATATTCAGCTTCCTGTAAGTCAAAAAGTGAGCAGAAGGGCTCCAGACCGAGCCCCAGTGTGCGAGGATTGGGGAACATGAACGTGTGCATGAAGCCCCGCCTGCTGACCAATCACTTCTCTACAAAAATGGTGACTTTCATCAGGAAAATCAAGGTGAAGGTTTAAAAAAACCACACTTGTCTCATCATTTATTCTATGCATTTAAAATAACAAATGGTGAGAAAGCCTGACAGGAAGCAGACGATGTGAGAAGTGCAGCGTCAGGACTGCGGGTTTGAAGCTGTGATTACCTGATCAGGTGAGGAAGAATCAGCTCTGAGGCCACACTCAGCCTCATTAATGATGGATAATCCTGGCAGCAGACGGACTCCGAAAACATCTTACGTAAACCAGAGGCTGATTAAAGCGCTAAAGCTGCTATTTGTTGACCTCATAAGATTTGCTTGTACTTACCGGTTTGGATTATGTTGTCATATTTGTTCTTTATTTGCTCCCCAGAGCCAGAATTACAGCAGAAAGAATGAGGCTAAAGTTGGCTTACATGCCAGAAGGCAGCGCCTCAGCTGTGACTGCGGACCTGCTGTGATGCTGCAGCGATGCAGAAACCTTTAGTGAAGTTTGGTCTGCAGCAGCTGCGCTGCTTTCAGTCTGGATCCTATTCCCTCTGATCATATCAGGATTACAGCTGGTCACCTGGTGCCACACCTGCCTGTTTACATGATCTGCTGACATCCAGCCGCAGAAACAGGGATCGGTTTAAAATGCAGCTTCAGGCCCAGAGGACTGGCCATCGTGCCACGGCTCTGATTGGGAGCAAAGGCTATTATTTTTGATGCAATTAGAACAGTGTGCTGAAGAATATCACAACAGCCATTTTGTTGAAGAGCTTCTGTCTCCCTGAGCTCATTCCAGTCTGATCTCAGTCTGCGCTCTTCAGGAATAATGAAAACATTTCTCCATCTGATGTGTTTTATCTGAAGAGGGCTTCAAGTATCCGCCTGCAGCAGAAGATCCGTCATAAAAATCCACTTTCAGACTCCAATCAAGCAAAGAAAGAAAAACACAAAGCTTGATAGAAATGGTAAGAAGAAGCTGGTGTTCAGAATATTTACGCTGAGTTAACGCCTCGGGCTGATTCATGAGCCACTATCTCTGACTTTGTCTCCCAGAAATTCAGCTTGTTTACCTCTAATTTGTTTTCCCAAATACATTTCGAGTGCGACTAACTGGCGAGATGCTGCGTTCAGGTACAACGCTGTGATGTGTTCGTCCTGAAGGCACTGAAGGGGAAAAGGAGCTCTCTGGGAACTGGGACAACAGGTGAAGGTGCTGAGGGGCAGGGCCCCAGCAGGGGGCCGAGGTGGCGCTCCTCTGGGGGCGGGGCGGACTCTCCTGAAGGTGGAAACCAGAACAGGAAGCTGCACAGCCTGAAGGCTGGAAACACAAGCAGCTGACTCAGCTGACTGTGAAGCTGGAGAAGACAGAAACTGAATCTTTAGGTAAAACCCACGCTTCTGCCCGTCTGTGTGCAGCAACAACCTGAAACACTGATGCCCCGACCTCCCTCTCTGAGGTGTTTCAAGCCAGCTGAGAAATGTCTGGAACAAGTCTCCTGAAAGGCCTCAGGTGTTTCCAGATGTTTTCACAGTTTCTGTGTCAGCAGAGTTCTTCCTGTAGCATCTCCACAGGTTTGAAGGCAACCATCCCTCTTACAGCACAGTAAGAGTATCTCTCTTACTCCAACCCTCTGATCCTCTCTGATGCCTTCGATGAGACCTTTTGGCTCCATGTTAATTCTGTTAATGCTGTCTTTAACTTCTCTCTTTCAGGCCCAGTGTTCTGGCTCGGTTTGAGGCCTCTTCCTGTTAAAAGGCAGCTCTTCCTCTTCACTGCTGCCCTGCAGAAGGATGAAAGTGAACACTGAATGTGATCCATTGGTTTCAGAATACAACTGGACTGAAATGGACGTGTTTACTTCCTCCTTAAAGTGCCTTGAGATGACTTTTGTTGTGAATTGGTGCTATTTAATCAACTTTACAGGAGTTTAAGAGCCCTTTACTTCCTGTGAGGTAAAACAACCTTAGAAAGCAGCTCTTTAAAGTGTGGCCTGTCCCAGAGTCCTGGTTCTAAAAAGCAGCTCTTTAAAATGTGGCCTGTCCCAGAGTCCTGGGTCTAAAAAGCAGCTCTTTAAAGTGTGGCCTGTCCCAGAGTCCTGGTTCTAAAAAGCAGCTCTTTAAAGTGTGGCCTGTCCCAGAGTCCTGGTTCTAAAAAGCAGCTCTTTAAAGTGTGGCCTGTCCCAGAGTCCTGGTTCTAAAAAGCAGCTCTTTAAAGTGTGGCCTGTCCCAGTGTCCTGGTTCTAAAAAGCAGCTCTTTAAAGTGTGGCCTGTCCCAGTGTCCTGGTTCTAAAAAGCAGCTCTTTAAAGTGTGGCCTGTCCCAGTGTCCTGGTTCTAAAAAGCAGCTCTTTAAAGTGTGGCCTGTCCCAGAGTCCTGGTTCTAAAAAGCAGCTCTTTAAAGTGTGGCCTGTCCCAGAGTCCTGGTTCTAAAAAGCAGCTCTTTAAAGTGTGGCCTGTCCCAGTGTCCTGGTTCTAAAAAGCAGCTCTTTAAAGTGTGGCCTGTCCCAGTGTCCTGGTTCTAAAAAGCAGCTCTTTAAAGTGTGGCCTGTCCCAGTGTCCTGGTTCTAAAAAGCAGCTCTTTAAAGTGTGGCCTGTCCCAGAGTCCTGGTTCTAAAAAGCAGCTCTTTAAAGTGTGGCCTGTCCCAGAGTCCTGGTTCTAACAAGCAGCTCTTTAAAGTGTGGCCTGTCCCAGAGTCCTGGTTCTAAAAAGCAGCTCTTTAAAGTGTGGCCTGTCCCAGAGTCCTGGGTCTAAAAAGCAGCTCTTTAAAGTGTGGCCTGTCCCAGTGTCCTGGGTCTAAAAAGCATCTCTTTAAAGTGTGGCCTGTCCCAGAGTCCTGGGTCTAAAAAGCAGCTCTTTAAAGTGTGGCCTGTCCCAGAGTCCTGGTTCTAAAAAGCAGCTCTTTAAAGTGTGGCCTGTCCCAGAGTCCTGGGTCTAAAAAGCAGCTCTTTAAAGTGTGGCCTGTCCCAGAGTCCTGGTTCTAAAAAGCAGCTCTTTAAAGTGTGGCCTGTCCCAGAGTCCTGGTTCTAAAAAGCAGCTCTTTAAAGTGTGGCCTGTCCCAGAGTCCTGGTTCTAAAAAGCAGCTCTTTAAAGTGTGGCCTGTCCCAGAGTCCTGGTTCTAAAAAGCAGCTCTTTAAAGTGTGGCCTGTCCCAGAGTCCTGGTTCTAAAAAGCAGCTCTTTAAAGTGCGGCCTGTCCCAGAGTCCTGGGTCTAAAAAGCAGCTCTTTAAAGTGTGGCCTGTCCCAGAGTCCTGGTTCTAAAAAGCAGCTCTTTAAAGTGTGGCCTGTCCCAGAGTCCTGGTTCTAAAAAGCAGCTCTTTAAAGTGTGGCCTGTCCCAGAGTCCTGGTTCTAAAAAGCATCTCTTTAAAGTGTGGCCTGTCCCAGAGTCCTGGGTCTAAAAAGCAGCTCTTTAAAGTGTGGCCTGTCCCAGAGTCCTGGTTCTAAAAAGCAGCTCTTTAAAGTGTGGCCTGTCCCAGAGTCCTGGTTCTAAAAAACAGCTCTTTAAAGTGTGGCCTGTCCCAGAGTCCTGGTTCTAAAAAGCAGCTCTATAAAGTGTGGCCTGTCCCAGAGTCCTGGTTCTAAAAAGCATCTCTTTAAAGTGTGGTCTGTCCCAGAGTCCTGGTTCTAAAAAGCAGTTCTTTAAAGTGTGGCCTGTCCCAGAGTCCTGGTTCTAAAAAGCAGCTCTTTAAAGTGTGGCCTGTCCCAGAGTCCTGGGTCTAAAAAGCAGCTCTTTAAAGTGTGGCCTGTCCCAGAGTCCTGGTTCTAAAAAGCAGTTCTTTAAGGTGTGGCCTGTCCCAGAGTCCTGGTTCTAAAAAGCAGCTCTTTAAAGTGTGGCCTGTCCCAGAGTCCTGGTTCTAAAAAGCAGCTCTTTAAAGTGTGGCCTGTCCCAGAGTCCTGGTTCTAAAAAGCAGCTCTTTAAAGTGTGGCCTGTCCCAGAGTCCTGGTTCTAAAAAGCAGTTCTTTAAGGTGTGGCCTGTCCCAGAGTCCTGGTTCTAAAAAGCAGCTCTTTAAAGTGTGGCCTGTCCCAGAGTCCTGGTTCTAACAAGCAGCTCTTTAAAGTGTGGCCTGTCCAAGAGTCCTGGTTCTAAAAAGCAGCTCTTTAAAGTGTGGCCTGTCCCAGAGTCCTGGGTCTAAAAAGCAGCTCTTTAAAGTGTGGCCTGTCCCAGAGTCCTGGTTCTAAAAAGCAGCTCTTTAAAGTGTGGCCTGTCCCAGAGTCCTGGGTCTAAAAAGCAGCTCTTTAAAGTGTGGCCTGTCCCAGAGTCCTGGTTCTAAAAAGCAGCTCTTTAAAGTGTGGCCTGTCCCAGAGTCCTGGGTCTAAAAAGCAGTTCTTTAAAGTGTGGCCTGTCCCAGAGTCCTGGTTCTAAAAAGCAGCTCTTTAAAGTGTGGCCTGTCCCAGAGTCCTGGTTCTAATAAGCAGCTCTTTAAGGTGTGGCCTGTCCCAGAGTCCTGGTTCTAAAAAGCAGCTCTTTAAAGTGTGGCCTGTCCCAGAGTCCTGGTTCTAAAAAGCAGCTCTTTAAAGTGTGGCCTGTCCCAGAGTCCTGGTTCTAAAAAGCAGCTCTTTAAAGTGTGGCCTGTCCCAGAGTTCTGGGTCTAAAAAGCAGCTCTTTAAAGTGTGGCCTGTCCCAGAGTCTAAAAAGCAGCTCTTTAAAGTGTGGCCTGTCCCAGAGTCCTGGGTCTAAAAAGCAGCTCTTTAAAGTGTGGCCTGTCCCAGAGTCCTGGTTCTAAAAAGCAGCTCTTTAAAGTGTGGCCTGTCCCAGAGTCCTGGTTCTAAAAAGCAGCTCTTTAAAGTGTGGCCTGTCCCAGAGTCCTGGTTCTAAAAAGCAGCTCTTTAAAGTGTGGCCTGTCCCAGAGTCCTGGTTCTAAAAAGCAGCTCTTTAAAGTGTGGCCTGTCCCAGAGTCTAAAAAGCAGCTCTTTAAAGTGTGGCCTGTCCCAGAGTCCTGGTTCTAAAAAGCAGCTCTTTAAAGTGTGGCCTGTCCCAGAGTCCTGGTTCTTAAAAGCAGCTCTTTAAAGTGTGGCCTGTCCCAGAGTCCTGGTTCTAAAAAGCAGCTCTTTAAAGTGTGGCCTGTCCCAGAGTCCTGGTTCTAAAAAGCAGCTCTTTAAAGTGTGGCCTGTCCCAGAGTCCTGGTTCTAAAAAGCAGCTCTTTAAAGTGTGGCCTGTCCCAGAGTCCTGGGTCTAAAAAGCAGCTCTTTAAAGTGTGGCCTGTCCCAGAGTCCTGGTTCTAAAAAGCAGCTCTTTAAAGTGTGGCCTGTCCCAGAGTCCTGGGTCTAAAAAGCAGCTCTTTAAAGTGTGGCCTGTCCCAGAGTCCTGGTTCTAAAAAGCAGCTCTTTAAAGTGTGGCCTGTCCCAGAGTCCTGGGTCTAAAAAGCAGTTCTTTAAAGTGTGGCCTGTCCCAGAGTCCTGGTTCTAAAAAGCAGCTCTTTAAAGTGTGGCCTGTCCCAGAGTCCTGGTTCTAATAAGCAGCTCTTTAAGGTGTGGCCTGTCCCAGAGTCCTGGTTCTAAAAAGCAGCTCTTTAAAGTGTGGCCTGTCCCAGAGTCCTGGTTCTAAAAAGCAGCTCTTTAAAGTGTGGCCTGTCCCAGTGTCCTGGTTCTAAAAAGCAGCTCTTTAAAGTGTGGCCTGTCCCAGAGTCCTGGTTCTAAAAAGCAGCTCTTTAAAGTGTGGCCTGTCCCAGAGTTCTGGGTCTAAAAAGCAGCTCTTTAAAGTGTGGCCTGTCCCAGAGTCTAAAAAGCAGCTCTTTAAAGTGTGGCCTGTCCCAGAGTCCTGGGTCTAAAAAGCAGCTCTTTAAAGTGTGGCCTGTCCCAGAGTCCTGGTTCTAAAAAGCAGCTCTTTAAAGTGTGGCCTGTCCCAGAGTCCTGGTTCTAAAAAGCAGCTCTTTAAAGTGTGGCCTGTCCCAGAGTCCTGGTTCTAAAAAGCAGCTCTTTAAAGTGTGGCCTGTCCCAGAGTCCTGGTTCTAAAAAGCAGCTCTTTAAAGTGTGGCCTGTCCCAGAGTCTAAAAAGCAGCTCTTTAAAGTGTGGCCTGTCCCAGAGTCCTGGTTCTAAAAAGCAGCTCTTTAAAGTGTGGCCTGTCCCAGAGTCCTGGTTCTTAAAAGCAGCTCTTTAAAGTGTGGCCTGTCCCAGAGTCCTGGTTCTAAAAAGCAGCTCTTTAAAGTGTGGCCTGTCCCAGAGTCCTGGTTCTAAAAAGCAGCTCTTTAAAGTGTGGCCTGTCCCAGAGTCCTGGTTCTAAAAAGCAGTTCTTTAAGGTGTGGCCTGTCCCAGAGTCCTGGTTCTAAAAAGCAGCTCTTTAAGGTGTGGCCTGTCCCAGAGTCCTGGTTCTAAAAAGCAGTTCTTTAAGGTGTGGCCTGTCCCAGAGTCCTGGTTCTAAAAAGCAGTTCTTTAAAGTGTGGCCTGTCCCAGAGTCCTGGTTCTAAAAAGCAGTTCTTTAAAGTGTGGCCTGTCCCAGAGTCCTGGTTCTAAAAAGCAGCTCTTTAAAGTGTGGCCTGTCCCAGAGTCCTGGTTCTAAAAAGCAGCTCTTTAAAGTGTGGCCTGTCCCAGAGTTCTGGGTCTAAAAAGCAGCTCTTTAAAGTGTGGCCTGTCCCAGAGTCTAAAAAGCAGCTCTTTAAAGTGTGGCCTGTCCCAGAGTCCTGGTTCTAAAAAGCAGCTCTTTAAAGTGTGGCCTGTCCCAGAGTCCTGGTTCTAAAAAGCAGCTCTTTAAAGTGTGGCCTGTCCCAGAGTCCTGGTTCTAAAAAGCAGCTCTTTAAAGTGTGGCCTGTCCCAGAGTCCTGGTTCTAAAAAGCAGCTCTTTAAAGTGTGGCCTGTCCCAGAGTCCTGGTTCTAAAAAGCAGCTCTTTAAAGTGTGGCCTGTCCCAGAGTCTAAAAAGCAGCTCTTTAAAGTGTGGCCTGTCCCAGAGTCCTGGTTCTAAAAAGCAGCTCTTTAAAGTGTGGCCTGTCCCAGAGTCCTGGTTCTTAAAAGCAGCTCTTTAAAGTGTGGCCTGTCCCAGAGTCCTGGTTCTAAAAAGCAGCTCTTTAAAGTGTGGCCTGTCCCAGAGTCCTGGTTCTAAAAAGCAGCTCTTTAAAGTGTGGCCTGTCCCAGAGTCCTGGTTCTAAAAAGCAGTTCTTTAAGGTGTGGCCTGTCCCAGAGTCCTGGTTCTAAAAAGCAGCTCTTTAAGGTGTGGCCTGTCCCAGAGTCCTGGTTCTAAAAAGCAGTTCTTTAAGGTGTGGCCTGTCCCAGAGTCCTGGTTCTAAAAAGCAGTTCTTTAAAGTGTGGCCTGTCCCAGAGTCCTGGTTCTGTGTCTCACACTGAAGGTCTATTAACCTTCACTGACTTTAGAGCTGATGCTGACAATCACGCTGTTTCCCCGCGCTGCTGTGAGGAAATCAAATAGAGTTGATGTTTGATGATTTGGGGAACATTAAAATGGAGTTATTGAGTGTTAGAAATGAGTGGAACTTGCAGCCATGATGGGCCTTGATCTCCTCCTCAGATCGGCAGCAGCAGTCGACCTTTTGTCTGACGCTCTCTGCAGGCCTCGTCTCGTTAACCACAGATAAATAAGGACGTACCTGGAACCTCGGAGATACTGCAAAGCTTCGCCGTCCATGTCCAATTAAATCAACGCAGATAAGTGGAAAATGTGACCTGTGCAAATGAGAAGATAAAGCAGCTTTATCCGTCTTCACATCTTTTATTTCAGCAACCGCTGCCCTTCATTTAATTGTATTTTATTCATGTGTATAAATCAGAAGAAGTGGGCTGTAATCCCAACACATGGTAACGCTCAGTCATGTGAAGGCGAACACAGCGGCGTTCAGCATTCCCCTCCGATGGCGCCTTATCTCTGTGGCTGTGTTATCGTGGTGCTTGTGGCGTGATATAACTGCCCTCCTGTCACTTATCTCCTGCCCTTCAGTGTAATGATGATGGTGATGTATGGGTGTTTGTGTGCTGAGGTCCTCTGAGCCGGTGAACTCTGCTCCTCCATCTCTGTCCATCTTGTTGGTGTTTAAGCACCTCAGAGAGACCGCAGGCCTGTTGGTCAGCAGGTCTCTGATCACATACTTTCTCCTTGAACTCGAGCTCTCACTAAATGCTGAATCCTCTGCTCGCTGCATGCAGACAGACATGTTGGACTAATGACAGCTGGACTCGCTGAACTCAGCACAGAGTAATTATGGTGTAGTTACAGGTCAAAGACCCCTGCAGCATATGAGTTATGGGAGGCTTCAGCAGAGGTACGTCAGAGCGGCTCTTTAAGAAAACAACCACAGGAAAAGTCATCAAAAAGATCATCATAACTCACTGTAATTTCCATTTGTTGGAGGTATGTTGATGTTATTTCATCTGCAAACAGCAGAGAGAATTCCAGACTTTCAGTTAGACGCACCGACATTTTAAATGACTGTTAGGAACGTTGGTGAATGTTGGGAACGTTGGGATTATTGAGAAGGTTGGGACTGTTGGTGAATGTTGGGAACGTTGGGATTATTGAGAAGGTTGGGACTGTTGGTGAATGTTGGGAACGTTGGGACTGTTGGTGAATGTTGGGAACGTTGGGACTGTTGGTGAATGTTGGGAACGTTGGGACTGTTGGTGAATGTTGGGACTGCTGGTGAATGTTGGGAACGTTGGGACTGCTGGTGAATGTTGGGAACGTTGGGATTATTGAGAAGGTTGGGAAGGTTGGGACTGTTGGCAACATTGGGAACGTTGGGACTGTTGGTGAATGTTGGGAACGTTGGGATTATTGAGAAGGTTGGGACTGTTGGTGAATGTTGGGAACGTTGGGACTGTTGGGAACGTTGGGACTGTTGGTGAATGTTGGGAACGTTGGGACTGTTGGCAACATTGGGAACGTTGGGACTGTTGGTGAATGTTGGGAACGTTGGGACTGTTGGCAACATTGGGAACGTTGGGACTGTTGGTGAATGTTGGGAACGTTGGGACTGTTGGTGAATGTTGGGAACGTTGGGACTGTTGGCAACATTGGGAACGTTGGGACTGTTGGTGAATGTTGGGAACATTGGGAACGTTAGGAACATTGGGAACGTTGGGACTGCTGGTGAATGTTGGGAACATTGGGAACGTTGGGACTGCTGGTGAATGTTGGGAACATTGGGAACGTTGGGACTGTTGGTGAATGTTGGGAACATTGGGAACGTTAGGAACATTGGGAACGTTGGGACTGCTGGTGAATGTTGGGAACATTGGGACTGCTGGTGAATGTTGGGAACGTTGGGACTGTTGGGAACATTGGGGTTATTGGTGAATGTTGGGACAGTTGAGTATGTCCCATCTTTTCGGTGTGTAATGCTCTACAAACGATGTGTTGGCTTAAACTGAAGGGTATGTTTTGGAGTAACTGATCTCCAATGGCTGGATGCCAAACTCTGAACTAAAAATGAGCTGACTTGACTCAGCATTTTTTATGTTTACTTTGGTAAACAGACCAGCTGATGACAGCTGTGCTTGACTGTTCCTGAACTAATGCTCTGCTTAATCACTGGAATTGGTGGAAGATGCTCACTTTGAGTGTTTGCATGTTTATCAGCGGCTTTACTCAAAAAGATTAGGAAAATGTGAGGTTTTCCTTAAGCAGCCGTTCTGATGACAGAGTAATAAATGAGGCTGGGGCTTAGAGTCTGGTGGAGAATAGTATTTAATATTGTACAGACTCTTACAGCATGCAGATATAAGACAAACAACCCCAAAAAAGCCAGTTCCTCTTTATATAAAGATGTGTGCAGAAAGACATGTCCGTCCTCAGGTAAATATCTATAAATATCTATGGTGAATAGCACATATCTCAGCATTTGACCATCTCAGTCTGGTACAAAGCATTTTTCAGGTCAGACGTCTCTTAACATATCATCACAAGGATCTGCATCAGAAATGTCAAACTTGATCCTGATCCGGGTCCGAGATCTCTTTAGAGGATTTGTTTTATTGTTCTCAGGCAGAGATAAATCTGTCACTGAACACTGTGCCTGAGAGTGTTTCTCAGCTGTGGTTCTCCACAACGATTCAGATAAACACAATCCAGTTCATTAGAACACAATCCAGTTCATTAGAACACAATCCAGTTCATTATAACACAATCCAGTTCATTATAACACAATCCAGTTCATTATAAAACAATCCAGTTCATTATGACACAATCCAGTTCATTAAGACACAATCCAGTTCATTATAACACAATCCAGTTCATTATAAAACAATCCAGTTCATTATAACACAATCCAGTTCATTATAAAACAATCCAGTTCATTATAACACAATCCAGTTCATTATAAAACAATCCAGTTCATTAGAACACAATCCAGTTCATTATAAAACAATCCAGTTCATTAGAACACAATCCAGTTCATTAAGACACAATCCAGTTCATTATGACACAATCCAGTTCATTATAACACAATCCAGTTCATTATAACACAATCCAGTTCATTATAACACAATCCAGTTCATTATGACACAATCCAGTTTATTATGACACAATCCAGTTCATTATAACACAATCCAGTTCATTATGACACAATCCAGTTAATTATAACACAAATCCAGTTCATTATGACACAATCCAGTTTATTATGACACAATCCAGTTCATTATAACACAATCCAGTTCATTATGACACAATCAAGTTTATTATAACACAATCCAGTTCAATAAGACATAATCCAGTTCATTATAACACAATCCAGTTCATTAGAACACAATCCAGTTCATTGTGACACAATCCAGTTCATTATAACACAAATCCAGTTCATTATAACACAATCAAGTTTATTATAACACAATCCAGTTCATTATAACACAATCCAGTTCATTATAACACAATCCAGTTCATTAAGACACAATCCAGTTCATTAAATACATTTTTACTTTAACAGATCACATCTGAACTCAGCTTTTCTTAAATTCAACCTGTTCTTTCAATAGACCCGACGGGTCCGCAGAACGTTGGAAGCAGAACTTCTGTGATTACATGGAAAATAAAGCCCAAAGTCACAGATTAAGGCTGGACCGAGCAGCTCCGTGAAACCGTGTGTGTGATAAGATGCTGTGAAAACGCTGTGAAAACGCTGTGAAAACGCTGTGAAAACGTTGTGAAAACGCTGTGAAAACGCTGTGAAAACGCTTTGAAAACGCTGTGAAAACGCTGTGAAAACGCTGTGAAAACGCTGTGAAAACGCTGTGAAAACGCTGTGAAAACGCTTTGAAAACGCTGTGAAAACTCTGTGAAAACGCTTTGAAAACGCTGTGAAAACGCCGTGAAAACGCCGTGAAAACGCTTTGAAAACGCTGTGAAAACGCTTTGAAAACGCTGTGAAAACGCTTTGAAAACGCTGTGAAAACGCTTTGAAAACGCTGTGAAAACGCTGTGAAAACGCTGTGAAAACGCTTTGAAAACGCTGTGAAAACGCTGTGAAAACGCTGTGAAAACGCTTTGAAAACGCTGTGAAAACGCTTTGAAAACGCTGTGAAAACGCTGTGAAAACGCCGTGAAAACGCTGTGAAAACGCTGTGAAAACGCTGTAATACTCTGATAAAGACGTTAGAAAGTGGACGTAACGAGACTAAGATCAGAATTCTCCACACAGCTTAATGCAGTTCCTGTTTGCTCCTTATTCATGTTCAGCTGATCAGAAACTCTGTTTATCCTAATCAGGATGGTGTTTGTGTACAAACAGAACCGGTAATGGTTTTCAAACCCTTTGAGGTATGAATGATTCATACAGACAAAATGTCTATATTCAGTCCAGTGTTGGCCAAAACCATCATGGTTTTACATGGTTTCTTTTTCTGCATCAGTCAGTTTGATAAAGGCCATGTTCACACTTCCCATCTCATTAGAACTCACACATATAGTGGAACTGAGCGGAATCTGTGGTGATGGACAGAAGAATCTCATCTTTAATCGTACTGAATTCAGCAGTCTGCTGCTGTAACGATCTTTAACGTGCCGACAGTTCATGAAACGAGCCTCCAACAGCTTTCAGAGTGAGAAAACAAAATGGCTGACTCTCTGCTGCCTGGAGTTCAGCCTCAGTCAGACACCAGTTCCTGCTCTTTTGGGTTTAAAGTTAGAGCCTCACAGGTTAGGCGTCCCTCCTCCCTGTTTCTGTTGCTTTGTGTCTCCAGTCTGAGCCTTACACTGCTACACCTTTTCCCCGGAGCTTTGACTCTCTGAACTGGGTTTAAAGTTAGAGCCTCACAGGTTAGGCGTCCCTCCTCCCTGTTTCTGCTGCTTTGTGTCTCCAGTCTGAGCCTTACGCCGCTACACCTTTTCCCCGGAGCTTTGACTCTCTGAACTGCTTTATGGACTTTTTCTGACTGCCTGCACTGCGCTGCTGAGCAAACTTTGGGCTTTATTTTGGGCTGTAGGTGTCTCTGCCTGAGTCCTCCATCACTCCACACCATCACAGAAACAGCTGCTGTGCAATCTGAGAGCCAATGGTCCACGTCAAAGTGAGGCTGCTCGTCTCAGATGATAATAAATGTCTGGCATCCCATGTGCCTGAGCAATAGAAACAGATGTACCCCATCACTCATGCTATGGTTTAGGTTCAAATTATCAGCTTTTAAAGCGAGGATTATTCATCACGATCATGCAAGAAATGCTATTTACAGGAGCAGCCCTGAGGTTTAACATCTCCTAACCTTTTAAACTGCATCCCAAAATGTTCTCAGATGCACAACATTGAACAGCTATTCCTCCCTTTATTTGTTCCTGTCCTGATCCATCCACTTATTGACCGTTCTTAATGTATTCTTGGTTTTTAATAACACCCTCAATCTAATTTATCTAGACTGCTGCAGGTGGCTGTTTCTCACTGAATGCAGGAGGTCAGTGGGTCAGGAAATTAAAATTGGATTTTTATTTACTTCTTCTGAGGGAGGACCCTGAAACCTCCTGCTAATCATGCATCTTTTCAGCTTTGCTGCCCTGTTTTACAGCATAATGTCAGACAGGATGATAGGTGTTATGCAGAGATAAAGGTGTGTTTAACATGTAACTAAAGCCTCTGAAATTCAAACAGCATGTTTTCCTGAAGGAAACTCTCTGAGTGCAGAGATCTGCCTCAGGCAGGGTGCAGCTAACTCTGTTAGCTGAAGTTATCATATTAACCGGACATCAGTACATTCAGAAGAAAGGCAGGATAATGCAGAAACAAGCACTTTGCAGAAACTTTTACATTTCTTTATGAACTGCTCTGACGCTGTTGGTGGTTTCATGTTACAGAATAAAGTCTGTAGTCGGGTGAAGAAAGTGCACCCACTTTAAATTCTGAGGTGTTAGATATCAAAGCAAATTGGAAAAAACCTTCATCGGATCTTAAATTTCAGTAAAATCAACCTCAGATGAACAAAAACTGAGACAAATCACTGAAGCAGTGCGTAACAAAAAGTAAGTGAACCCTCACTGCTTCCACAGGAACTAAGAGGGTAAGAAGCAGCCAGCAGCTGCTGATCAATGCTCTGATTAACTGATCAATGCTCTGATTAACTGATCAATGCTCTGATTAACTGATCAATGCTCTGATTAACTGATCCTCAGTCAGTGTGAGCAGCTCTATAAAAGCAGGAGTTCTGTCAGTTTAACACGATGCCAAGGAGGAAAGACACCAGCAATGATCTCAGAGAAGCAGCTGCTGCTGCCCATCAGTCTGGGAAGGGTTATAAGGCCATTTCCAGACTATCTGGAGTCCATCATTCTACAGAGAGAAAGATTATTCACAAGTGGAAAACATTCAGGACAGCTGTCAATCTTCCCAGGAGAGGACGTCCCAGCAAGTTCACCCCAAGGTGAAGAAGCCCAGAGCTACATCTCAGACTCTACAGGCCTCAGTTAGCATGCTAAAGGTTAAAGGTCACCCCAAGGTGAAGAAGCCCAGAGCTACATCTCAGACTCTACAGGCCTCAGTTAGCATGTTAAAGGTTAAAGGTCACCCCAAGGTGAAGAAGCCCAGAGCTACATCTCAGACTCTACAGGCCTCAGTAAGCATGCTAAAGGTTAAAGGTCACCCCAAGGTGAAAAAGAACCAGAGCTACATCTCAGACTCTACAGGCCTCAGTTAGCATGCTAAAGGTTAAAGGTCACCCCAAGGTGAAAAAGAACCAGAGCTACATCTCAGACTCTACAGGCCTCAGTTAGCATGCTAAAGGTTAAAGGTCACCCCAAGGTGAAGAAGCCCAGAGCTACATCTCAGACTCTACAGGCCTCAGTTAGCATGCTAAAGGTTAAAGGTCACCCCAAGGTGAAGAAGCCCAGAGCTACATCTCAGACTCTACAGGCCTCAGTTAGCATGTTAAAGGTTAAAGGTCACCCCAAGGTGAAGAAGCCCAGAGCTACATCTCAGACTCTACAGGCCTCAGTTATCATGTTAAAGGTTAAAGGTCACCCCAAGGTGAAGAAGCCCAGAGCTACATCTCAGACTCTACAGGCCTCAGTTAGCATGTTAAAGGTCAAAGGTCACCCCAAGGTGAAGAAGCCCAGAGCTACATCTCAGACTCTACAGGCCTCAGTTAGCATGCAAAAGGTTAAAGGTCACCCCATGGTGAAAAAGCCCAGAGCTACATCTCAGACTCTACAGGCCCCAGTTAGCATGTTAAAGGTTAACCAGTGAGCACCAGTGTGGATTTACTGGTTTTTACTGAACTGAATCCTGAATTAAAGACTTTCTCATTTGTTCGTTGCTTTGCATAAAAGCTGCTGTTAAATGACTAAATGTTTGATGAGATTTTAACACGATGTTGGGGAAATGTTGAGGAAGTTTTCTGTGCTTTTGTACATATTCATAGTAATTTAGTCAGTTTAATTACATCTTCAGAGCTCATAACCGTTCATCACCATAGGCTGTTATATTATGATTATTGTTAAGCTAGAAATCTCCTATTTGCTGTTCCACCTCGTTTAATCCACATATTCGTTTGTTGCAGTATCACTGCAGTGGCTCCTGTTTTTGTGTAAAGAACCAGTTCTGACCCAAATATGGGGAAATGCAGCTTTGCATTATGGAAGCGAACATCTTTTGGTGCCTAGTCTTGCATGAGGCCGGCTCAGCCACCTCTGACAGAGAAATGTCTCAAACCTGTACCTGAGAAAACTGCTGTTGAAGCCTCAGTGGCTCTGGCCTTGGGTCTGTAGCTGTGCAGTAACCTTGACTTTTGAGCACATCAACAACACGGCGACTGATGAAGCTTGCGAGCACTCGGCCTTGTACTCTGCGAAGCCTTTTCTTTGTCTGAGCTTCAGGGTTTTGGAAACAGATTGACTGCTGAGGCTGCTGCTGACAAACTTAGCAACATTCTCCCTGCAGCAGCAGGAAAGCGCACGAGAAGTAATGTGACACTCCTCTGGCTGCTGGAAGATGCCTGCAGCCGCAAAGACATTTTCATCTGTTACTCTGCCACCAATAACAAGTCCCCGCAGCCTTTCCTGTCCCTCTGTTCGAGCTCTGGCTTCACACTTTGATCATTTCTCACGTCCATCCATCCTTTTGAACAGTAACTAATGGCTTCTGCCTCTGTGGGCTATCCTTGTTTTTCACACTGACATGCTGTTTTCTGGATTTGGACTTCAGAGGTATCCTGATTTATCCAGTTGTTGCTGCATGATTCATTCATCAGTCCCTGAAAGCTGAAACTCTGTCAAACAGGTTGAATAACTGAGCTTTTTAAAAGATACAGCAGCCCAGAGGAGGTTTCTCAGTGATTGAGCTCAGCTCTGCTTTGTCTCTTTTAAACACACCTCTGTCCTCCAAAGATAAAACGTGTTCACAGACACACCGACTGCTCTCCTCTGGTGAATTTTTAGGAAAGTTGCTCCACATGGCTGTAATAAACAGAAGAGTGCTCGCTAATTGGAAACCAAACCACTTTGTGATGAGCATATGAGCTCCGGCTGAAGTGAAAATGTGCTGAATGCAGCTAAATGGGTTTAAAGCAGTTCCAGCGTCTTTGTCTCGGTGAGGCTCTCATCTTCCTGCTGAAAAATGAATATATACTGGATTACATTTCAAATACAGTCACATTTTCAGTAGTTTTTTGCTAACGTACGAATATAAAAGTGTTAATAAACACTTAAAATCCTTTTTTTTCTACAGTTTAATGTCAACTAAAACATACTGAGCACAAAACCAGTTGTTCCACAATATAAACTAATAACTAACAAGTTAACTGATCATTATCACAAGCAAATGTTCTATAATTAGAACATTTATTTTACATCAGAGGATAGACTTTAAAGTTCTGATGCTGCTCTATAAACCTCTGACCTCTGACCTCCTGACCCACTATGAACCTCCCAGACCCCTCAGGTCATCTGGATCCGGTTCTTTATCAGTTCCCAGAGTCAGAACCAGACCTGGAGAAGCTGCATTCAGCTTCTATGCTCCACATGTCTGGAACAAACTCCCAGAAAGCCTCAGATCAGCTGAAACACTCAGGATTTAAGTCCAGGCTGAAGAAACATCTGTTTTCAGCTGCTTTTGAAGAAGCTTGAGTTTCAAAACGGAATCAGATTTTAACTCCTGATTTTATCTTTCATATATATCATTTTATTAAATTTTTATTCAATATTATCTTTATTGTTCTGATTTTATCCATTGTTCTAATTTCTTTCTTTTGTTTAAATTTTAAATCGTTCTTTTTCTACAGTTTTAATGTCTCTGTAAAGCACTTTGAATCACCTTGTGCTGCACAAATAAACTTAGAGCTGAGAAAAAGGTCAGATTTAATCTGCAAAATGTTAAATATATCAGAGATAAACACTTAAAATCCTGCTTTTCTACAGTTTAATGTCAACTAAAACATACTGAGCACAAAACCAGTTGTTCCACAATATAAACTAATAACTAACAAGTGAACTGATCATTTTCACAAGCAAATGTTCTATAATTAGAACATTTATTTTACATCAGAGGATAGACTTTAAAGTTCTGATGCTGGTCTATAAAGCTCTGAATGGTCCAAAATGGACTGAGGCAGAGAGGAAACTGTTCTGTGGTCAGATGGATCAGAACCTGATGCTGCAGCCTCCAGACTAAAGAGGAGAGGCACCATCAGCTGGTTATCAGCTCTCAGATCAAAGACTCTTTTTGTGTCATTTATTTCACATTTTGGTGTCTTTTTATGATTATAAGTGCAGCGCAGGGCATCATTTCCTCAGGATGTGGAGCACAAAGTGAGAAAATACCGCTGTAAGAACACGCCAAATGACTTGGCGTGCATCTACGGCGCCGGGCCAAGGCTGTGCAGCCGGCGCTGTTCTGCTCTCCATCAGCAGCGACACGGACCTGCAGCGTCTTCCACGGCTGACATGTGGACTCAGGTACACAGTTCATCTGTTCATCCTTTGGGTTTCACACACTCAATCTACAGAAAGCCGGTGTAAACATGAAGAAGAAGGACTTCTGGTCACCCTCTGACAAATAAACTGTGGAGCTTCACTTTATTACTGATATCACTGTGTTATTGTACAAAATCCCTTCACTTTTATTACAGCTCAGGTCATCTTTGGAGCAGAATTAATGGCTTTACATTTCATATTTCTCACATCTCTTATGATCTTTTGGTCAATTTTTCCTTTGTTGAAAGAAATCTTGCTGAATAAAACTGCTGAAGGAAGGTTATTGATCTACGATCTATAGAGAGGGACTGACGGAGGAACCGCTGGAGCTGCTGCTATAATTCTCTAAAGAGATTTGAAAACTCATACAAAGACTCGTCTGCAGCTCCAGGGCAAAACATAGATAATTTCTTAACAGTTTTACTGCCTTTTGTACAACCCCAATCAGGTTGGAACGGTGTGAGAAAGAAAGATATTAAAAACTCAGTGATTCTCACGTGAACCTTGGCTTTTATTTCATTGCAGACAGCATGAATCCAGGAATCTAATTCATTCGTTAGCATCCATTTTTACATGTTAGGCCCTCCAGAAAATAAAGCTTTTACCACTTTCAGGTAGTATTTTGTCCCATTATTCCTGCAAACCAACACACATTAATGCAACTGAATCCAGAAGGTTTCGTCACAGTTAATAACACAGTTCATCTGAGGTCGTGTCCCATCCTGATAAATCTGGAAATGTCTGGTTTGCATTCAGCTGCTGCTGCTTTCAGGTAACTTCATTGTTAAAGGTCATTTTTTAAATGTTTTGCATTCTGTTTCCTGGTGCATTCACTTGCTTTATCGTTGCTGTTTTACACATAACAAACTACTTCTTTAGGCATTAAAATTGACATTCGGAAAACATTATGGCTGGCATTAAAACTTACCCTTTAATAGTGCATCTAAATATCCTTTCGCTGGATTTCTGGCTGCTGCCCGACGCCTCAGCTGAAAACACTCGTCCCATTCAGATACTTTAGACAAAGAAAACATTCAAATTAACACAGTTTTCTTCAAATTTGTCTGTATCACGATTTTAAATGAGACTTTAAACATCTTTAAGGGAAAGTTTGAATTAGTTTGTGATAAAGACCCCCAGCTGTGAACATCAGCTGAGTTTTCGGTCCATCCTGCAGGTCACAGCCTTCTGAAGCATAAAAGAGACGATCAGCCTGCATTTATTACGCAGCTGCATCACTTTGTCTGATCCAGAAAGACGTTATTGGACCTTTGTCCACATCCAAAAAGAGTCACAGTCCCTGGTTAGATGCAGATATGAATCTGTTGGTTTCCTTAGCTAGGATGTTGTTTTTGAATTGGCTCCATAAGAATTAATTGGATTATGATTACAATGAATTGAATTCCAATTGGCTTGAATTGGACTTTATTACTTAAGTGCCTTGAGATGACAATTGTTGTAATCTGGCGCTTTATAAATAAAACTGAATTGAATTGAATTGAATTGAATCCTGCTGATGTAGCGCAGCTTCTATGTGTCATAAAATGAGAGACAGACACCGAAGAATATATATATTAACAATTATCACTAAATTCAAGCCATTTACAAGTCAAAGCAAAGTAGAACATTTGAATATTGGACACACTGGGGAAAACGATGCTCTCTAACTCGGGGTCTGTAACATGGGGGTTGATTAGAAAATGACTTCTGACCTGGTGTCATCAGAAATACTTTATTAATCCCCGGGGAAATGATTTGAGCAACAGGCAGCAGCTCATACATGTGCCCTTTTTAAAGAGCTGCAACCAGGGGGGAGGAAAAAAAGAGAGAGGAGGGGGAGAAACAGCATCCAGACTCTGCTCCTTGGGGAGCGCAATGTGGGGAAAAACCTCAACAACAGCAAACATTTGCTGACTTTACACATCAGAACTCAAACAAACTGGAAGGCGTGGGATGAAGGTCGGGGGGGTGCTGCATGTGTGCCGTTACTGCAGCAAGAAAGATCCTTAGCCCAAGATTAAAAAACAACAGAAACACACAATTATGTTTCTGTATCTATCAGACGCTTTTATCCAAAGCGACTTACAAATGAAGATATAACAGCTTTATAAAAAGCTAACAATAAGCTACATAGAAGGAACCCAGGAGTCCGACTCTGTCAGAGGGGACAGAGTAGAGATAGGGTGCAGGCATAGAAGGAAGAGCAGAAAGATAAAGAGCAGAGATAGAGGGGGGAGGGAAGTACAAGGTAAGTGCTGGGATAGGAGATGCTCTCTGAAGAGCTGGGTTTTCAGGAGCTTCTTGAAGATAGACAGGGACGCCCCTGTTCTGGTAGCGCTCGGTAGGTCATTCCACCATCGTGGGACGACACATGAACAGAGTTTGGATTGTCTTAGGCGTGGTGTAGGAGCTGCTAGACGACAATCCTGGGACCAACGGAGGGACCCAGTTGGGACAGAAGCCTTTGCAAGAGCATTCAAGTAGATGGAGCCGTTCCATTAAGCTCTTTGTAGCTAACATCAGGGACTTGGATCTGATGCGGGCGGCTAAGGGCAGCCAGGGGAGTTCAATGAACAGAGGGGGGACGAGTTCTTTTAGGCTGATCCAAGACCAGACGCACCGCCGCGTTCTGGACCATCTGCAGAGGTTTCACAGGCTGGAGACCAGTTAGGAGACCAGTTAGGAAACCAGTTAGGAGACCAGTTAGGAAACCAGTTAGGAGAGCAGTTAGGAAACCAGTTAGGAGACCAGTTAGGAAACCAGTTAGGAAACCAGTTAGGAGACCAGTTAGGAGACCAGTTAGGAAACCAGTTAGGAAACCAGTTAGGAAACCAGTTAGGAGAGCAGTTAGGAAACCAGTTAGGAGACCAGTTAGGAAACCAGTTAGGAGACCAGTTAGGAGACCAGTTAGGAAACCAGTTAGGAGACCAATTAGGAAACCAGTTAGGAAACCAGTTAGGAGAGCAGTTAGGAAACCAGTTAGGAGACCAGTTAGGAAACCAGTTAGGAAACCAGTTAGGAGACCAGTTAGGAGACCAGTTAGGAAACCAGTTAGGAAACCAGTTAGGAGACCAGTTAGGAAACCAGTTAGGAGACCAGTTAGGAAACCAGTTAGGAGACCAGTTAGGAAACCAGTTAGGAGACCAGTTAGGAAACCAGTTAGGAGACCAGTTAGGAAACCAGTTAGGAAACCAGTTAGGAGAGCAGTTAGGAGAGCAGTTAGGAAACCAGTTAGGAGACCAATTAGGAAACCAGTTAGGAGACCAGTTAGGAGACCAGTTAGGAAACCAGTTAGGAGACCAGTTAGGAAACCAGTTAGGAGACCAGTTAGGAAACCAGTTAGGAAACCAGTTAGGAGACCAGTTAGGAAACCAGTTAGGAGAGCAGTTAGGAAACCAGTTAGGAAACCAGTTAGGAGACCAGTTAGGAGAGCGTTGCTGTAGTGAAGGTGGGAGATGACCATGGCCTGCAGCAGGAGCTGGGGGGCATGT
The DNA here is from genome assembly GCF_036924035.1 of Leuresthes tenuis. NCBI lineage: Eukaryota > Metazoa > Chordata > Actinopteri > Atheriniformes > Atherinopsidae > Leuresthes > Leuresthes tenuis. Next base: position 33,891,079 of record NW_027325366.1, read on the forward strand.
TGGGTCAGGTATGGTCTGATCTTTCTTATCTTTATTAATGCAAAGCGGCTGAACGAGCAGCCGAGGTAACGGGATCTTTGAAGGTTAGTTTCACCAACAGCAGCAGTTGTGAATGGGCTTGTGAATTGCACAGTGGAATAGTGGTTATTGCACCTTAATTATTGCACCTTAATTATCTTTATTTCATATTATTCCAGAGATAGAGTCCCTAAGTGTGTGTCTGGTCTATCGGGGGTCAAGAACAAGAGAGAGACTGATTATCTGGGTGGGAAAAGGAGGCAGGAAGCCTATTGGACCAGTGGTGATGTCATAATTAATGTGGAAGGTTTGAGAGCGTGGGAAAGAAGGGATTCGCAGGGAAGCCCAAGAGTGAAGGAAATGGATCAGATCTCCCTTTCTGAACTTTCTCCAAAGCTTCTTTATTAATTACAGCCTGATGTGTGCTAATGTGACCAAATGAATAATATATTAATGATACTTTCACTGATAATGGATGTTTCAGACATGTATTTTCTTTAAATGTTCAGAGCTGCATGGTTTATAAATCAGCTTTTTCTGACAAACAGGTGTCAGCGTGGAAAACAGTCATATAGTTTCCTGTTTTTCTGTTGGTAAAAAAGGTAAAAACAGAGTTTTATTCAGTCTTTTTTCATATTTCACTTCCTCTTTATGTTCAGCCAAAGATCATGTTGTCTGGACTCAACATTTCTGTTGTCAAGATTCAGGAAGTATACTGTACCTGTTGGAATAAATATTGCTTTAATTGACTCACTACCTAATTTGGCTGGGATTCATTAAAGAGATTTTTCTCTGTACTGTATGATAATTAATATTAGTGTGTGTCTGTCTCAGAATCAATAGTGGGCTGTTGTTGACTGCCACTGATTACTTGTTCTGGTTCTAACAAAGAAATCAGCCTCAGAGGAGTATTGGCATCGGTGCAGGCTACATCCAGACTGCATCAATTCTGTTAATGAGTTCTCCTCCTCTGCTTTCTTTATTCCCTCACGCCGTCTGCTGAGTTTGTGCTTCTGCAGGAAAAGAGCCAAAGTGGCTCATCCATGAACTTGAAAAGGTCAGTTAATATGTTGGCAAACAGCCACGGGACATTATTTCCCACAGCAGGCCTGAACTTTTCATACTGTGTCAGGCTAATCACTCGGGATGACGGTGTTATAAACCCAATTTAATCGTGACCGTTATTTTAAACTGTGCAAATACTGAGCAGCGTGCATTCCTGAGATTTATCCAACATACTGAGGCCGTGCAGACTCTCAGATTACAGAGTTTGGCTCATAACCGGGTTCCTGGAGGGCTTCCGTGGCTCAGATCTGGTTCAGATCTGGTTCAATCTGGTTCAGATCTGGTTCAATCTGGTCAGTGTGGGTCTGAAGAAGGTCTCTGGCTGGCAGATCTGGAGCGGATGGTGTTGTTCTGCCAGAAAAGGAGGGTGTCTGTCTGGGTGGTGTTAAAACAAAGAGCAAACAGCTGATCTGACCTTTTGTCTGCAGGGTGGCTGGGATTCATCTCAAAGATCCTCCTCTAATGCTGGTTTTAGAACCAGTTCAGAACCGGTTCTGTGTTAGAACCTGCTCAGCTGAGGCTGTCCACAGGCTTCTGATGACGGGAACCTTCAGCTTCCACCTTTTAAGGCAGTCCGCTGTGGGTTCTTGTCCTGTTGTAAAGGTAAAGGTGAAACATTCTCCACTGAGTGCAACACAAGCCCAGAGCATAATGCAGATACCTGAGTTTCAAAGGAGGAGAGTCACAGCCCATGTCCTCTGTCTTTTGGTTTCTTAGTCTTTTCTCTCTGGTTTAGTCTCTGTTCTGTGTTCCTGCTTTAGTTTTAGTCCTCAGTCCTGGATTCCCTCCTCCTCCATCTGGTGGTGTTTATTTGGGTCCTTGAGACCTCAAACTCAGAATGATTCATAACGTGAAGAGGAGTTTTATTCATGAAATTCTGCACATTTTCACTTCAAGACTCAGGAATTGTTCTGATGTTCTTCTTCCACGAGGGTCACGTTGGTGCAGGTGGATATTTAGGAAAGAAAATCAGTCTGTGGTCTGAGCTCCCTTTTAAAAACTCCCTTTAACAGGAAGAAACCTCCATCAGAACCAGAACCAGGAAGAAACGTCCATCAGAACCAGAACCAGGAAGGGTCCATCTGCCTGGACCAGCTGGGGCTGAGAGGACAGGAAAGAGGGGACAACAATCAGCGTAACACCAGGCCAGAGACACCTGCTGAGAGAGAGAAACACAAGTTAATGACAGCAATGATGTCATCTGTACATGGAGGGAGGAGAGGTGCATCATGGGAGCTCCCCCAGCAGGCTGGGCCTATAGCAGCAGAACTATGGGATGTTTCAGGCTCACCTGAGCCATCCCTAACTATAAGCTTTATCAGGAAGGAAAGTTTCAGCCTGATCTTAAAGGTAGAGAGGGTGTCTGCTTCCTGAAGCCAAACTGGCAGCTGGTTCCACAGAGAGGGGCCTGATAACTGAAGGCTCTGCCTCCCATTCTGCTTTTAGGGGCCTGATAACTGAAGGCTCTGCCTCCCATTCTGCTTTTAGGGGCCTGATAACTGAAGGCTCTGCCTCCCATTCTGCTTTTAGGGGCCTGATAACTGAAGGCTCTGCCTCCCATTCTGCTTTTAGGGGCCTGATAACTGAAGGCTCTGCCTCCCATTCTGCTTTTAGGGGCCTGATAACTGAAGGCTCTGCCTCCCATTCTGCTTTTAGGGGCCTGATAACTGAAGGCTCTGCCTCCCATTCTGCTTTTAGGGGCCTGATAACTGAAGGCTCTGCCTCCCATTCTGCTTTTAGGGGCCTGATAACTGAAGGCTCTGCCTCCCATTCTGCTTTTAGGGGCCTGATAACTGAAGGCTCTGCCTCCCATTCTGCTTTTAGGGGCCTGATAACTGAAGGCTCTGCCTCCCATTCTGCTTTTAGGGGCCTGATAACTGAAGGCTCTGCCTCCCATTCTGCTTTTAGAAACTCTGGGAACCACAAGGAAACCTGCAGCCTGAGAGCAAAGTGCTCTGTTGGGGAAATATCCAACTCTGAGCTCTTTAAGATGTGATGTATCTGGTGTTTTCTGAGTTTCTGTTGAGGACCACGGAGCAGGCACCAGTCTAGTTTTCAGACCGCTGGTGTTGGTGACTGTTGGTTACAAAGCTGACCGCTGTGTCCAAACCGCTGATGATCGATGCTGCAGACGGAACGTATACATGCGGGTTTGAGAGGAATCTATAAACACCAGCTGCTTCTTCTTCGCCTGTTTTACTCTAAATACTCAAACACATTTCAGCTGAAATCAGTTTTAGGTTTCAGTTTCAGCAAAGATAAGTCTGAATACGCTGTTGCTTCACTTTATTTCTCAGGAGTAATGCCGCCTCTCACGTTCAGGACAGAAAATATGAGCCTAAGATTCTTTTTTTCTTATGAAAATATTGTGCAGGGGACATCGTTTCTCTTACTCTGACTGGTTATTTTCCTCCGGTAATGAAACCCTGTGGTCTTCATCTCTTTTACACTCAGCCAGGAAGCTCCTGTTATCCTTGCGTGCAGGAGAGCCACATGCTTACTATTCATGGTGTCAAGAGTTTAATAAAATCCTGGCCACATTTTATCTCCAGATTCTTTTCCATTAGATTTGTATCGGTTGGAGTACTTTTCTCCACCTGACTTCCCATATCTTACAGGTGTAGAGGGCCGCTCCTCCGGCTCTCGGCCTGCTGTGATGTGTGCAGCGCCACCAGCTGCTGTAAGCAGATTTAGCTGCTGATACATGACCAGCAGCTCCTGAGCAGCCTGCCCGGAGCTCCTGCTCTGCTTGTCCTCCGGGGGAAACTGATGAGGTTTACTCAGGGGTCATCAGCCGCGCTTTGGCAGGACACAGCTGATCGTCCTCCTCCTGCGCCGCTCCGCTGCTCCACAATCAGCCCAACGCCAAAACCGCGAGGCGAGGAAGCACCGAAGCCCTTTACCGCCCACAGCTCAGCCTGCAGGGGAGAAAACACAACGTGTGGCAGGGAAGCTTACATGAATATAAACATGTAATGCATTTAGTGTTAAACTTCCATCTTTTCTGCTGCTGAGGTCACTTTAACATGGAAATAACTCATGTGTGCAGACTGAGGGAAGTTTGCATTTACTTTACTTTGGTCAGCAGGGAAGTTACACTAATAAAAGCATAACAGCACATTTCTGCTGACATTAAGGTTAACTTGTTCCTGAACTCCAAACATCTCGCTGTTACCAGCAATAAATCATTCAAATCTGGTTTGTCTCAGGAACTTTAGCTCATCTGCTTCCTTTAGAGTATTATTTTATTCTATTTCATTGTCATGAACGTGTCTAACCAGCAGTGGCTCTTCCACAACATCTGGGATGGACCATCAATTCAGGTAAAAAACATAATCCTATCATTCAAACATGTGATTTTAACCCTGATCTGGTCCTAAAGCAGCCTCCATGACAGGCAAAGATGTTCAGAGGAGCTCCAGTTTGAGTTAAAACAATGTTCCTCAGAGAAAGACTGGAAGGGATCTGCATATTTCTGCATCTACAGAGCAGAATATCATTAAAGCATTCAGGGAACCTGGAGGAGTTTCAGTGTAAAGGACGAGGGAGCAAGCCTAAGCTGGACCCCGTGACCTCTGACCCCTCAGACGCTGCATCAAGAACCGTCATTCATCAGCAGCTGATAGAAGCACATGGACAAGGGATTACTGTGGAAACCTTTGTCAAGCACCACAATACAGAGTTCCATTCACAAGCTTTACTGTGCAGGAAAGAAGCCTGATGTTAACCTCGTCCACTTCTCTGGGCTCGGAGGCGTCTGGGATGGACCGTCACACGGTGGAAACGTGTGCTGTGGTCAGACCCATCAGTATTCCACATCTTTGTTGGAAGAAATGGAGCAAAGAGCAAAAGCAGCATCCAGCCTGCTGTCAGCAACCAGTCCCTGCAGCCAGGCTCTGTGATGGTATGGGGTTGGATCAGGGGGCAAAGCTCATTTCCACTTCTGTGACGGCAGCATTAATGCAGAAAAGCTCCCTGAGATTTTACAGCAACATATGCTGCCTTCAAGGCCACATCTTTTCCTGGGACGTCCCAGCATTGTTCAAGCAGACCATGGAAAACCACATTCTGCCACAGTCCAAAGGCCTGGCTGAGGAAGAAGAGGTACGGGTGCTGGACTGGCTGCCTGCAGTCCTGACCTGTCCCCAGCAGAGAAACAACCACCCCCCCGCACTGCTGCACACCTTAAGACCTGTTTAAGGAGGAATGGGACAAAATAACAGCTGGAACTCTGCATCACCTGGTTTCCTCAGAGTCAGAACGGCTTTAAGTGTTGGCAGAAGGAAACGGTACAAAGTGGTGAGCTGAGCCCGACCCACCGGCTGTCAGCAGCTCAGAGAGCAGCAGGACAAACGGTCCAATCCTTCCGCCTGCCTCACTGTTATCACATTCAAATGATGAAGGTAGTTTTGGAGTGGGCTTGATGATAAGTACTGAGGGCTGCCAGCAGCCAGCAGAGCTCCACACCTACACTTTTAAAGGCGTTCTTTTCAGCCGCCTGTCAAATAAACACCGAATTTATCAGGCTGATAGCATCAGTGTTTGCTGCATATAAAGAAGTTAGTTTCCACTTTTGAAAGGAATCCGAACGGCAGCACATCCTCCGGCGCTGTTATCTTTGTGACCACCTACAGATGTTGTGGCTGATTTCACAGCTTATTACGGGTTTTACTCTGAGCGTGCGTCGGCACACCAACGTGCAATTATCAGATAAATCAGACTCGGAGAACAACTTCATTTTAACGAATGAAAATGGGATTTCAGTGGAGTTATTACTGTGTCCTCATCATAAGTGTTCGCTGCCAACCTCTCTTCTCTGTGTTTCAGTTATCAGACGCCGCTGTGTGCAGAGTCTGTTCCTTCAGAGAAGGAGGGAAGCTCATGATTAAGCTGCAGAATTAAAGGTTTTTTGCTCCAGAGACCATCAGAGACCTTCAGCTTTAATAAATGTTGTAACAATAACTTTCTGCTTTCTGTAGAGATTTCACAGTCAGTATTTCCACCCTTTTCTCTGGTCCTGAGGTCTAAAAAGTTCCCGATAACCAGCGGCTTCTCCATGCAGCGCCACAGGTTTAAAGATCAGAAGCTTTTCACAGAACCTGTGGGAAGGGATTAGGTAACTTCAACGGGTTTTTTCATTTCAACAACTTGCTTTTTAACCCGGCAAAGGAAACCGAGCTCTCGCTGCGGAGCAGCTCCAGTATAGAGGGTAAAGAGCTGATTCAGTGTTCCTCAACCAGGCTGAAACCTGCATTGCAGCACCTGAATCTGAGGTCCAGCTGCCTGTTCGCGCTCCACCACCTCAGCGTAGACTTTCCCAGGTCGGCTAAGAAGTGAGGGTTTCCTGCTCGGTTGGTCCAGGGTTGCAGCTTTGCTTTTTACAGATGATGTGGTGCTGTTAGCAGAGAGCTCCAGCAGGCCCTGGGGTCATGAAAGGGTCGAGCTGAGGCACTGCCTCAAGAGGAGGAGTTTAAATACGTCGGGGTCCTGTTCAAGAGGGGTCAGAAAGCAGCGTGACAGGTGGACTGGTGCTAAACAAATCCATATTTCTAGGTCATCTATCATAAAGTTTGGCTTTAAAACTGAGCTTTTACATGTTTATTTACATGTTGATCTGAAGCTGTTAGAGGTTTCCTCTGGGAGGCGGCGACCATAAGGTCATAATCTCAGCCTCTGATAAATAACATTACTTAATTTCTGTGGTTAATCATTTCTCCACTAAATAAAATGTCCTTGGAGGGAATATTTCCCTTCTATCTAAAACAGGGTGAGAAAATGTGCTATATGATCATAATTGGAATGAGTGTGGGAATATTTGATGGTGCAAGGACAGAGAGGTGCAGGAGAGGCGCTTGCATCAATATTCATGTGAAGCGGCTCAATCAATGTTCTTTCATGTGCTGAAAGGAGCTCAGACTGAGTCACTGTGAGAAAACAGAACCTGTCTGCCTGAGTGACGGCTGGGATTCTGTAACATCACACAACGGCCTATCAGGCTAATATCCTGCAGAAGTGCCAACCCTCAGCCGGCTCTGCAGGAACAGGAAACAGCTGATTACATGTTGGGAGAGTTTTATAGGCTGTGAAGGAGAGAGATACGACTTTCACAACACGAGTCTCTGTTTCCTAACCTCTGAGTTCTCAGAAGCTCAGTGACACTCTGCTTTATGCAGGGGCCAATGTGGGGGCTTGAAATCTCAGTGACACCTGAGCTCTTCCTCGAATGCAGCATGTTAAGAGGTCCTTATCTTTGTTCCCAAGCCTCCCTCACAGGCTGCAACAAGCCCTGTTGACTTAGTGTTATCCTGCCGACACACTCGGGTCTCTGAGCTCTCACTCTGCAGCAAACGAGGAAAAAGCTGCACGAGAAACAACGCCGAAAACTTTGATGTTTGTGCCGAAGACTTTTGAATTCATTCTGATGTATTTTTAGGCTCCTGAGCATTGTATTCTTGTTTTTACGTGTTCCTCTCTGAGGGAATTTAAACAGCAGCAGAACCATTTGCAGGAGTGGTAAGAAGAGCTGTTGTGGCGGTCCTGAATTACTGCTCATCAACTGCTGTTTGCACAACTGAAACCCTTTGGATGACATTAAGGAACATTTTTTAGAACAAATGCAGCCGATTTAATGATGCAATGTGAAAAATCCCAGACGAAAGGACGTCACTGTCAGCACCAGAAAGCCTTGGGAGCCTAATGAGAGCAGCTTCAAACAGCCTGTGGAGACGAAAACTAAAATCCTCTCTAATGAGAAATAAAAGCACAACGGTTCAGCTGGAAAAATCAGACAGAAGTAAGACAGAAACCTGCACTTTGACGGCAGGATTACGAGCTGAAACTCACCAACCTGAAGTGGAAACATCACCATCGACTCACCTGGAAGGCGTTGCACCTGCAGGTGATCCACACCTGAGGTGAGAGGTCACATGAGGATTAGCAATAAGCTCAGAGCAGAACTCTCACAGTTCAATAAGTACGTTCCATCATCATTTAGAGTCTGAATCAAATAGCAAAAATAAGTGTTTCATCAGAGAAAACCAGTTCAGTTTCATCTATAAAGCACAGAATCACCTTCTGCTCGTAGAAACTCTGGGAACCAAACACTCTACAAGCATCCAAAGAGTAAAAAGACTCAAAGGTAGGCTAAAAAGTGAGGGTTTCCTGTTAATTTTTACAGATGATGTGGTGCTGTTAGCTTTAGCTTTAGCAGAGAGCTGCAGCTGGGGCCGTTTGGTCCTCAGTTTTATCTATAAAGCACAGAATCACCTTCTGCTCGTAGAAACTCTGGGAACCAAACACTCTACGAGCATCCAAAGAGTAAAAAGACTCAAAGGTAGGCTAAAAAGTGAGGGTTTCCTGTTCATTTTTACAGATGATGTGGTGCTGTTAGCTTTAGCTTTAGCGAGCATGCAAAGAGTAAAAAGACTTCTGTAATAACATCTAAACACCGTGTTGAAGCATCGGCCCCTGAGCATGTGTAAAGTCGGACTTTTAACCCTCAACCTGAAGCATCTGCAGGTGAAAGAGAAGAAAACAGAAAGTCTGCAGATTAAAGCTCCAGCGACTCTCTCAGATAGTTTTAGAGATTCATCAGTCTGTTAATCTGTGTGAGAGTTAAATAAAGTTGGATTCAAACCTGTCCGTGGGTTTGTGTTAAGCTGCTGGTTCTGTCTCTGATTTCTGTGTCAGGCTTTGAGTTCACGCAGAGGTTTGTCTGTGCTTCATTCATTTCGCAGCACATCTGGATTCCATCAGTGAGCACAGCTGCCTTTCGGTGATTATCAGCTCCCTCGGTGAAAATACTCCCTGGTTTCCTTCCTCCTTCAGACAGTTTTAATGTGGGTTCACCTGAGGTTTTATTTGGGTTCATCTGAGGTTTTATTTGGGTTCATCTGAGGTTTTATTTGGGTTCATCTGAGGTTTTATTTGGGTTCATCTGAGGTTTTATTTGGGTTCATCTGAGGTTTTATTTGGGTTCATCTGAGGTTTTATTTGGGTTCATCTGAGGTTTTATTTGGGTTCATCTGAGGTTTTATTTGGGTTCGTCTGAGGTTTTATTTGGGTTCGTCTGAGGTTTTATTTGGGTTCGTCTGAGGTTTTATTTGCCTCGTCTTAAGTCCTGGGCTCTGCATGCAGGTTCAACACAGCCCGGTTATCTTAAGGTTATCTTAAGGTTATCTTACGGTTATCTTAAGGTTATCTGGTTAAACTTATCCTAACAATAGAAATCAGTCAGGATAGCTTCACTGCAGACCTCTCAATTCAATTCAGTTTTATTTATAAAGCACCAAATTACAACAAGTCGTCTCAAGGCACTTAAATAATACAGTCCAATTCAAGCCAACTGCAGTTCAATTCATAGTAATCATAATCCAATAAAATCCAGTTAATTAATTTCAAACCCAGCTTTGTGATGCTAAAGGTTCTGAGCTGAACCTGAACGCAGCTCACTGAGACCTCACTTTGTAGCTCAGGCTTTGCCTAATGATCATTTCAGTCTGTTTTGCTTCGTTTTATCACTGCTTTTCTTGGTGTTTTACGGCTAATTATTTCATCAGAGGGAGCATTATTTTAGAATATCTTTGTATTCAGTTTTTATTCCTTTTTGCTTTGAAAAGCCCCTGAAAAGGGCTGTAAATGAAGACTGATTGATCCGTCTTTATTATGATTTCAGCAGCTCGTGCTGCTCATGATTTCCTCCGTAATGACTCCTAATCCAGGATTTTATCAGAGAATAATCATTTACCTTAAAACTGTCTGGCTGAAGAGTAAATATTGGTTTATAATCCAGGCTGCTCGGTCAGTATTGATTACCGATCACTAACATCATCCTGAGTGTTCAGCCATCCATCATTACCTTGTTGTTACCTGAGCACGACCTGCTGGGGGTTAGGGCTTCATCTCAGGTAGAATGAGGAATCTTCTGTGGTTCCTCCTCGGTTACAGGAGCAGCTTTTTCTGCAGTGAATGAAAACCTCATCAAACATTAGAAAGAAAGGGCAGCTGGAGCGTTCTGAAAGCTTTTACAACGCCCTCCACGCCGGGCTTTGTCTGGAAGCCACGACTCCCACTGCAGAGCTGACTGAATATTTAACTTGAACTGCCTTCATTAGGAGACAGGCACCCTCATTTTCCACAGAGAGCTTCATAATGAGAAAAATGATGGGAAATGTTTTCAAAGGCCTCTGGGACGAGTTAATTTTCTGTGTCAGTGCTGACATTTTGCCCTAATTAAAATGAAACATTAGAAAGAAGACGAGTCATCCTCAGTGTCAGGTATTAAACACCTAAACGGGTTCCAGGTCAGTTTGTGTGATGAATTCCAGGAATAATTAGTAGAAATAACTTCTAACATAATCAGGAAGAAAAATGATGACATTATTGCTTAAGCTTCCAGGCTAGAATCATTATTATTCTCTGAAATTATAGAACAAGAATAATCTGATTCCACTGAGAGGATTCAGAGTCTGTTGGTTGATAATAACCGCGTGAAAACACGTATGTGCCGACATGTTGGTGCAAAATCACTGGATATTGTGTTGTCTTCATCTCCACACTTAATAGATTTAAATTACAGCTATATCTGTTGAAGTTAGCTGTCCATACCATGGAAGTCCGGGTAGGAAGGAAGCCCGGGTAGGAGGGAAGCCCGGGTAGGAGGGAAGCCCGGGTAGGAAGGAAGCCCGGGTAGGAGGGAAGCCCGGGTAGGAGGGAAGCCCGGGTAGGAAGGAAGCCCGGGTAGGAGGGAAGCCCGGGTAGGAAGGAAGCCCGGGTAGGAGGGAAGCCCGGGTAGGAGGGAAGCCCGGGTAGGAAGGAAGCCCGGGTAGGAGGGAAGCCCGGGTAGGAGGGAAGTCCGGGTAGGAAGGCAGCCCGGGTAGGAGGGCAGCATAGATAGGAGGGCAGCCCGGGTAGGAGGGAAATGTTCCTGGATCATGTCCACATGTGCTTCCTTTAGGAAACACCGGACCGTCCTTTAGGAGAGAAGGGAGCTCTGAGCTGACCCAGCTCCTCTTGGCTGTCAGCTGGAGAACTTTATAACCCCCAAATGAATCATTTTGTTTAGGGATCTTATTCTTTGTGTTCATATAGTTATTACTTTTTATATTCTTGGTGTTTCAGTTGTACATTTTCCCATAAAACCTTTCTCTCAACTTGTTTGCTTTCTGAATAAATCCACCCTGACTTTTCTCTCTGCAGCAGGGTGGAAACAGCAGGAGGACCCGACCTCCATAAAATCTGAGGTAAGAGCAGCAGTGAGATGGCAGGGAGGACGGGGGGGAGTCTGACAGTAAACTGCACTTCTGGGCACCAGAAAGCTGCAGCCTGCCCCCCCAGGCTGCCCTCTGCGACCTCGTGCTCTGTGTCACCGAGCTCTGACAACCACAGCTCCCCCGAGTTCAGCCCCCAGGATAACAAGAGGTGTCTGACTCCCCGGCCTCTCCTCTCCTCGCTGATGGGCTGCGACACAATGCGAGCTGACAGAAACATGAGGCGGGGCGGCAGCAGCAGAGCAGGGGGACGAATGTCATCTGCCTGGAGACTTCAGCTCCTCAGAACAAACTGCACAGTCAAAGTCTCAATAAATTCCCGGAGAGATCACCGCTAGAGTACAGTCTGAGTGTCTTTAAGTGTCTTTGATTCCAGACGAGCATCATTGGATGCTCAGATAACGAGTCAAACCGAATCTAACAACAAGGAGAACAAAACTCAAAGGAGAACCCTCACTGGATATTCCTAATTCATCATAAAAAGGAAGGAAAGTGTCGCTTACATCACGAACACTTTTCAGTTTATTCAACTTTCAGGGTAAATAACAGAGTGAATTCCACTGAATCTGTTTTAAGTTTTATTTCTCTTCTGGTGTGACAAGAGTCTTTAAACTGGAAATGATGCTTGAATTCAAATCCACATCAGAGGAGAGGCTCCAGCAGGGTGAGTGGGCGGGGCTTAGGGTGGTGTTTTACACCTGCTGGTGACGCCCTAAAATATGCTCCCAGGAGCAGGAAGAAGAAGGGCCTCTTTCTTATAAAGACATTTCAACATTTCAACAAGTCATCTTCATACAAACTGAACAACAAGACAAGTGAACAGGGAGTCCTTTAACATCCCAGCAGTCTGTAACAGATGCTCACGGTGGAACTTTCATCGTGTTTTCAGTCCCTTTCGGTGAATATATGTTCTCAAAAACAGAAAAAAAGGGATTTTTACACAGTATGTCCCCTTTAAATAGGAATTCTAAAGTCAAATTAGTAGAAAATGAACATCTGATGTCACCTAAGAGTCAGTTTCCTGCTCTGTGCTGCTTTATGTGACCTGACAGCGACACCTTGGGTGCAGGAATGGTTAAAAACTGATTTAAACTGATGGAGACAGGAAGTAGAACAACATGAGAAACCTATAAACAGAACAAAACATTTAAATGTCTTTAAGTCATTCTCAGATTAAGCTCGCAGTGTATATATATGAATATAACAAAATGCTCTGAGCTGAATTGTTCTAATTAGATTCCTTGACATCAGGAGCTGAAATAATTTCCATCAAACAATCAGGAGGAAAACGAACTGAGCAAAAACAAGAAGATTTCTTTTCATCTTCCCATGGTCTGCTTGAACAATGCTGGGACGTCCCAGGAAAAGATGTGGCCTTGAAGGCAGCATATGTTGCTGTAAAATCTCAGTGAACTTTTCTGCATTAATGCTGCCGTCACAGAAGTGGAAATGAGCTTTGCCCCCTGATCCAACCCCATACCATCACAGAGCCTGGCTGCAGGGACTGGCTGCTGACAGCAGGCTGGATGCTGCTTTTGCTCTTTGCTCCATTTCTTCCAGCAAAGATGTGGAATACTGATGGGTCTGACCACAGCACACGTTTCCACCGTGTGACGGTCCATCCCAGACGCCTCCGAGCCCAGAGAAGTGGACGAGGTTAACATCAGGCTTCTTCTCTGCACAGTAAAGCTTGTGAATGGAACTCTGTATTGTGGTGCTGGACAAAGGTTTCCACAGTAATCCCTTGTCCATGTGCTTCTATCAGCTGCTGATGAATGACGGTTCCTGATGCAGCGTCTGAGGGGTCAGAGGTCACGGGGTCCAGCTTAGGCTTGCTCCCTCGTCCTTTCCACTGAAACTCCTCCAGATTCCCTGAATGCTTTCATGATATTCTGCTCTGTAGAGGCAGAAATATGCAGATCCCTTCCAGTCTTAATAAAGTAAGACATAAACTTAGAATTTCAGAGCAAAAATATCTCAACCAACAGATTGTTATAGATGAAAAAAGTTGTTTAAAAAGTCCTGTTGAATTGAAGATGTTCTTTTCAGAGTCCTAAAATTCACCGACCTCTACAGATAGTTGCTGTGGATGTTTAAATGTGTGCATTTGGGTTTTCTTTATCTCACTCCGAGAACTTTTAAAGCTTTATTCACCCTGTTCTTTGATAACAGCAGTCAGAAAACCAGCTTTCTGAATGATCATCATTATTTTGAATGATGCAGCTCTCATACCCCTGAAAGACCATCATTTATGTCCATCTCCCACCACCTGCACCCCCCATCAAGCCTGAAATAAACTAGAACCAAGTCAGAGTAGAGGATTGAATGAGTTTATTCAGTTAAATTCAATAGTAAGAGTCCATGATGCGCCTCATGCTCATGAACCTCTGGCCGCCGAAGCCCATGTCCCTGAAGCTCCTGTACTCGCCGGGCCTCATGTACATCATCCTGCCTCTGTAGTGGGGCTGTTCGTACATCAGCCAGTGGCCGTCCATCACGTGGGCAGACTGGCAGTCGGACATGCGGTAACGCTCCATCATGTTGTCACAGTCGTCCATCATCTCATGCATCTGACCTCCGAAGTTCTCCCTCTCGTAGATCCTCATCCTGTAGGATCCTCTGTGCTGCAGAAGGAACATTTCAATACAAAGATTAGACCGTCATCAGTATGTTTATGTTTCTGTTTCTGTATTTAAACGCTTTTATCCAAATGAAGATATAACAGCTATATAAAAGCTAACAATAAGCTAACAATAAGCTAACAATAAGCTAACAATAAGCTATCAATAAGCTATCAATAAGCTATCAATAAGCTAACAAAAAGCTAACAATAAGCTATCAATAAGCTATCAATAAGCTAACAAAAAGCTATCAATAAGCTATCAATAAGCTAACAAAAAGCTATCAATAAGCTATCAATAAGCTAACAAAAAGCTATCAATAAGCTATCAATAAGCTAACAAAAAGCTATCAATAAGCTATCAATAAGCTAACAATAAGCTAACAATAAGCTATCAATAAGCTAACAAAAAGCTAACAATAAGCTACATAGAAGGAACCCAGGAGTCCGACTCTGTCAGAGGGGACAGAGTAGAGATAGGGTGCAGGCATAGAAGGAAGAGCAGAAAGATAAAGTGCAGAGATAGAGGGGGGAGGGAAGTACAAGGTAAGTGCTGGGATAGGAGATGCTCTCTGAAGAGCTGGGTTTTCAGGAGCTTCCTGAAGATAGACAGGGACGCCCCTGTTCTGGTAGCGCTCGGTAGGTCATTCCACCATCGTGGGACGACACATGAACAGAGTTTGGATTGTCTTAGGCGTGGTGTAGGAGCTGCTAGACGACAATCCTGGGACAGTAGAACCTGTTGTCTGGAGAGGAGATGTCTCACCATGGGGATCATGTAGCAGGACCTGATGCAGTCTCTCATTCCCATCATGCTCATGTAGTCGGAGTACTCGCCCCTCTTCATGAAGAACTGGTTTCCCATGAAGTTGGGACGGTCGTAGACCATGAAGCAGCCGCTCTGCACCCTGCAGGAGTGGCACTTGTTCAGGTAGGAGGACATGTCGGGGCAGTCGCTGCTGGTCTCATAGTGACGACCCTGGAAGTTCCTTTCCTCGTAGAAGATGATCTGAAAGGAGAGCAGTTTTCATCAGAACATGAAGCTGAAGCGGCCCTCTTCGGATGACCTTTCCCAGATGGATAGAGCCCGTATTTTACCCACCTTGCCCATGTTCACGGTGCTTTGCTGGCTTCTCAGGACTGAGCTGGGAGTTGTGGCTGCTGTTCATTCCCTCTGGTTCCCGTCACCTTTATACCTGCTCAGCGTGAAAAGGTACCATGGCTTCCATTGTGCAAAGCCCTGACCCAGCAGCATGCCATAGAAAGCTACTGAGCAGTCAGGACACTAAAGGGTTATTATCCCGCTCTAAACCACACTGGTGAAAAAGCTTGTTCTCCATACTTGCAGTATTGTTGTGGAGCATAAAGAAACCAAAGAGAAGCTTTCGAATACATGTCAGCCATCTCTGACTTCCACTTTGGATGCAAAATCTATGTGAGAATTAGTCTTTGCTGCCCAGAGACTCGGCCTCTGACGGAGCTGCTTTAGGACCAGTTTACAGCTATCATCACCTGTTTGAAATAGTGTTTTTAAAATGTTTTTATCTGGTTCGCTGCCCTAATCTGCCTCTTGTCTTTAGTTTTTGCTGGAATGTGTTGGGCCTACAGAGTATTTGTGTTCTGATTCATGCTGACATCGTTGACTCGTTCATTTTCCACATTGTCCCAACTTTTTCCTTTCTGGGTGAGATCACAGATCCACTCAGAGCTGTGTCATCACATGATGGCGCCGGCAGCTTTGTGTGAATCACACTGAAATCACACTGAAAGCCCAACAAACACACATCAGCCTGACAAAAATATGACTTCTGACACTAAGCTGTAACTCAAAGTCAGGAGATGGAAGCTTTTACAGCAGCTTCTGTGTTGGGTCAAAAGGTAAAAGTCTGGAGTCAAGGTCAGCCGCTCTGTATGCTCCAGTTTTACATCACTTCTGAATGTCAGAAATAATTATCTTTTTTAAATTATTCAGGCGAGGAACAAGCAAACTTTCAGCTCGAATTCCACACCTAGAGCAAAAAATGTGACTTTCTGGAAGCTGGAAGTCTGTAAAAGAGCCGAGACGCCGATATGAAGACAGAAAACCTCTGCTGAGAAAGGAGCAAGCACCCAGTGTGGGAAACTAAGTGAACCCAGAAGTCTTGAGCTTTGTTCAGATGCAGCTTTGCAAACCTAAGCTGTGCTGCCATGTTCTTTTTAGAGAGAAGAGGCTTTCTCCTGCAGCCCTTCCAAACAAGCCATCCTTGTTCAGTCTTTTTCTAACTGTGCTGTCATGACCTTTAACCTTTAGCATGCTAACTGAGGCCTGTAGAGTCTGAGATGTAGCTCTGGGCTTTTTCACCTTGGGGTGACCTTTAACCTTTAACATGCTAACTGAGGCCTGTAGAGTCTGAGATGTAGCTCTGGGCTTTTTCACCTTGGGATGACCTTTAACCTTTAACATGCTAACTGAGGCCTGTAGAGTCTGAGATGTAGCTCTGGGCTTTTTCACCTTGGGGTGACCTTTAACCTTTAACATGCTAACTGAGGCCTGTAGAGTCTGAGATGTAGCTCTGGGCTTCTTCACCTTGGGGTGACCTTTAACCTTTAACATGCTAACTGAGGCCTGTGGAGTCTGAGATGTAGCTCTGGGCTTTTTCACCTTGGGGTGACCTTTAACCTTTAGCATGCTAACTGAGGCCTGGAGAGTCTGAGATGTAGCTCTGGGCTTCTTCACCTTGGGGTGACCTTTAACCTTTAGCATGCTAACTGAGGCCTGTGGAGTCTGAGATGTAGCTCTGGGCTTTTTCACCTTGGGGTGACCTTTAACCTTTAGCATGCTAACTGAGGCCTGGAGAGTCTGAGATGTAGCTCTGGGCTTCTTCACCTTGGGGTGACCTTTAACCTTTAGCATGCTAACTGAGGCCTGTAGAGTCTGAGATGTAGCTCTGGGCTTCTTCACCTTGGGGTGACCTTTAACCTTTAGCATGCTAACTGAGGCCTGTAGAGTCTGAGATGTAGCTCTGGGCTTCTTCACCTTGGGGTGACCTTTAACCTTTAACATGCTAACTGAGGCCTGTAGAGTCTGAGATGTAGCTCTGGGCTTCTTCACCTTGGGGTGACCTTTAACCTTTAGCATGCTAACTGAGGCCTGTAGAGTCTGAGATGTAGCTCTGGGCTTTTTCACCTTGGGGTGACCTTTAACCTTTAACATGCTAACTGAGGCCTGTAGAGTCTGAGATGTAGCTCTGGGCTTCTTCACCTTGGGGTGAACTTGCTGGGACGTCCACTCCTGGGAAGATTGACAGCTGTCCTGAATGTTTTCCACTTGTGAATAATCTTTCTCTCTGTAGAATGATGGACTCCAGATAGTCTGGAAATGGCCTTATAACCCTTCCCAGACTGATGGGCAGCAGCAGCTGCTTCTCTGAGATCATTGCTGGTGTCTTTCCTCCTTGGCATCTTGTTAACACACACCTGAATGGTGATGATGTCACTAAACCAGCTCAGGTGGAAGGATACAGTTACTATCAAACATGTTGTGAGTGAGAAAATGTTGATGAGACACAAGATTTTCAGCTTTTTCATGCAAATTCTGTGATTTCTGGTGTGCTTATAATTAAATGTGAAGATTTCTTCCTCCACATTTGGAAAATAACAGTTGGCACGTCTCACAAGAACTACTTTCCAGAGGAACTTGACCTTTGAGGGGAAAAAGCTCGATAAGCTTTCATCTCCTGGTGTTGAACATGCAAAAATAGAAATGCAGGACTGAGTGTGTGAACAAACAAAAGCATCCAGTGGAGAAAACCGATGTTCGCCTTCTGTTTCATGCAGCTGTGACTCACACAGATCACCGAGAGCGTTCACGTCCCACCAGAATTCCCCATTTCTCATCAGTTGGGCCTTTATTTGCTCAGATTAAAGTAGAAATGATGTGTGTAAGGGACACTGAATCAGTATTTTAGGCTTTTCCTCTCACACAGCAGCTCATGTTCCAGTTATTTTCTACTAAAAGCAGAAAGACACAACATGTTTTTCACTTTATTCATTTTTAGGACGATAAGTAACTTAATTTACGAACTAAACATGTAAAACGTTCTTATTTGATCCGTGAAACGAGGCGATGATTATCTGACGTAGTTAGTCAGACCTGAAGTTGCAGGTTTTATAACCCGGAGCAGCTGCTGCAGAACCGAAGCTCTCCGTGGACGAAGAATCCCTGTTTCTGCTGCAAACCAACCCAGAGGAGGAGGAAGTCTCTGGAGGTTTAACGCAAAAAGGAAAATTACGGATCGTCTTCAAGCTAACGAACAATGAGATGCTGCTTCGTCTGTTCATGCTTCATGAACAGAGTCCTCAGCCTGACTGTGAAGCTCTGATGCTGTAACCCCAAACGCCTGCAGGGGAGAGCTTGTGAAAGCATGCTAATCCACTGAGGTCCATGCAAAGAGCATTAAGAACAAATCTAACCTGTGTCTGTGAGGGAAGCAAAGCTGGCACTGCCTCCTCTGAATACCGCTGCTGTTTCTCTGCTGGCCCGGTTCTGTCCAACATGGACTGTGTTTGCAGCCGGGACGTTGTAGTAATTCTACAATCTGTGATCATGAGCGACAGTTTTACTGCATCTGGTGACAGAAAGTGGAGCAGTTCTGCTGGTCCTCAGCACAAAACATCCAGTTTAACAATGAGGGCTTAAAAGCCTGCAGAGAGAGGATGTTTCTCACTGATCCGGAGGCAGCAGCTGATGATGTTCTCTACACAAAGGGTCGTATTACAGGTGCAGGTGAAGCAGCCTGCAGCTGAACTGCTGACATCTTCCAAACTAAGATTCTGGACCTGAAACCGACTTCAGAGCAGCTCAGAGGAAAGACAGCTGTATAAAATGGGCTCTGTTAGATAAATCAGAGGAAGGTGGAATAAGACCACAGCTGGAGTGCTGCATGAGCTTCTGAACGGGTTTGTGTCTCTTAAGAGAGTCGTGTTTTTAATGTGAAAGTTTCCCCTCTGACCTGCCTAAAGGAGTCAACCGCTGGCCCCAGCTGCACAACAAGCTGCCAGAACTGACTGAGTCAGCTTAATGAGAGCCTCACGAAGACTCCTTCATGCTCACAGAGTTGCATCAGTCGGACTCACAGTAACCTAAAAGCTACGCATCAGTGCTGCTCCAAAGCTTTGGTCCAATATGCAGGTTTTAGAAAGGCTATTTTGACTTATTGTTGTTGGTTTTGAAGATCCCGAACACACACTTTCTGAAATGTTAGCGTCCTGAAACGAGCACAATGGAGGCTTTAAATGGAGTAAATTCCAAAAAGCCGAAGCAGTCTGACCTCTGTGAAAGGATCGGCTGCTTCTCTGAGGTTCAGACTCACAGGAAGTGGTTCTCTGAGGTTCAGACTCACAGGAAGTGATTCTCTGAGGTTCAGACTCACAGGAAGTGATTCTCTGAGGTTCAGACTCACAGGAAGTGATTCTCTGAAGTTCAGACTCACAGGAAGTGATTCTCCGAGGTTCAGACTCACAGGAAGTGATTCTCTGAGGTTCAGACTCACAGGAAGTGATTCTCTGAGGTTCAGACTCACAGGAAGTGATTCTCCGAGGTTCAGACTCACAGGAAGTGATTCTCTGAGGTTCAGACTCACAGGAAGTGATTCTCTGAGGTTCAGACTCACAGGAAGTGATTCTCCGAGGTTCAGACTCACAGGAAGTGATTCTCTGAGGTTCAGACTCACAGGAAGTGATTCTCTGAGGTTCAGACTCACAGGAAGTGATTCTCCGAGGTTCAGACTCACAGGAAGTGATTCTCTGAGGTTCAGACTCACAGGAAGGGATTCTCTGAGGTTCAGACTCACAGGAAGTGTTTCTCTGAGGTTCAGACTCACAGGAAGTGATTCTCTGAGGTTCAGACTCACAGGAAGTGATTCTCTGAGGTTCAGACTCACAGGAAGTGATTCTCTGAGGTTCAGACTCACAGGAAGTGATTCTCCGAGGTTCAGACTCACAGGAAGTGTTTCTCTGAGGTTCAGACTCACAGGAAGTGATTCTCTGAGGTTCAGACTCACAGGAAGTGGTTCTCTGAGGTTCAGACTCACGGGAAGTGATTCTCTGAGGTTCAGACTCACGGGAAGTGATTCTCTGAGGTTCAGACTCACGGGAAGTGATTCTCTGAGGTTCAGACTCACGGGAAGTGATTCTCTGAGGTTCAGACTCACAGGAAGTGATTCCTCCTGCTGTCTGAGGCCCTTCTGAGTGTATCTGGGTCCAACCCATCCTGTGGAGGTGTTGCAGCTGAATTCAGAACCAGATCTTCCCACATGGGTCTGCTGGAAGTTCAGGCTGGCAGGACAGTAGCAGAAGAAGAGTGGAACTTTGTACCTGATCCACACAGGAACAGCCAGAAGGATATTTGCTGCTATCTTGGACGTGCTCCAATCATCACCCACTGGGCCAAAACAAGAACTGAGAAGAACTTTTCACCTGGACCAACCAGGACCAACATGATAGAACTTCTGCACTAAGACAGGGTGTCAGGGGCGACCCGGTGGCCCAAAGGCCCGGAGGTGCAGCTCCCCGGGCCTTTTAGTGTCCGGTCATGGGCCGTGATTGGTTGGATTGGACCAAATAATGAGGGGCTGGACCCGGGAAGCTGCACAGAACACATTAATGTAGCACTGATGGGACGTAACATTGAGTGGATCCGAACCAGAACCTCCACATGTAGGACTGTTGGAGCATCCTGCCTTCTCTGGGCTTTGAGCCGGGCCTGTATAAGAACTCTGGCTGCCTTTGGCACAGCCAGAACCAGAACTGCAGCTTCTCTTCCCTCTCAGACTAAATCTGGACAGAAGGGACCTTCACGGTGGTTCCTGCTGCTGTGGGCGTACCGGCCGACCCACTCAGACTCACCGGGCCCGGTCCACGCCGCAGTCAGCAAAGTGCTGCCATCAGCAGCTCCAGGTACTGCCAGAGCCCATCCTGCAATTTCACTGCGGTTAAAATGTCACCTGGAGCCTGGAAGTTAAATTACACTCAGTTAATGCTTCATCCTCTGCCTGTAATGTTCATTTTGTCTGCAGGACTTTTCAGGAGGTTCAGCTGCCGACACGTGAGCAAAATGAGCGCCGTGGAGTAAATTAAACGGAGGGAGGCTGCAGTACAATCAAATCATCTCAAGGACAGCTCCAGTTTTCAGGGAGGTCACATCTGCCTGGACTAATGTTCCCCTCACCATATGGGACACCTTCACAGTTTATAGGAGAAGCCCTGGGGGAGAAGGCCAGCCGGAGCCGGCCGCTCCACGGGCTTCAGGGAGGCCGGCGCCCTTCATTTCTAGACAGCGTGCCCTTTTTAAAATACAATCACAGGCCGTGAGTGGCAGCCGCGGCGCCGTCTGTCCCATCAGACTCTGAGCTTCACACGGGACTCAAACACAGCTCCGGCTTTATTTAAGAGACACAGACTTCAGTTAAAGGACTCCACTGATTTTATAACAGCTGAAAACATTTCCTCACACATCGGAATGAATAATAAGGCTGAACCCAGAAAGAATGAATGACGTCCAAATATGTGTTTGATCTGATTAATGTCCTTTTTCTTATGATTATCAGCTCAAACTGAGACCCGTTCTGAATGTTTCAGCCAGCGATTAATCAGCGAATCAAAGAAGAGAAAAGGTTTGACAAGGAATATCTTAAAGTCTTCTGTCCCAGTTTATGGTATTAAACTTTTTGTCTTTTCTGTTGTTAAACTTTGTCTTTTCTGTTGTTAAACTTTATCTTTTCTGTTGTTAAACTTTGTCTTTTCTGATGTTAAACTTTATCTTTTCTGTTGTTAAACTTTGTCTTTTCTGTTGTTAAACTTTATCTTTTCTGTTGTTAAACTTTGTCTTTTCTGTTGTTAAACTTTATCTTTTCTGTTGTTAAACTTTGTCTTTTCTGATGTTAAACTTTATCTTTTCTGTTGTTAAACTTTGTCTTTTCTCATGTTAAACTTTGTCTTTTCTGTTGTTAAACTTTATCTTTTCTGTTGTTAAAAACTTTATCTTTTCTGTTGTTAAACTTTATCTTTTCTGTTGTTAAACTTTGTCTTTTCTGTTGTTAAACTTTGTCTTTTCGGACGTTAAACTTTGTCTTTTCTGTTGTTAAACTTTATCTTTTCTGTTGTTAAACTTTATCTTTTCTGTTGTTAAACTTTATCTTTTCTGTTGTTAAACTTTATCTTTTCTGTTGTTAAACTTTGTCTTTTCTGTTGTTAAACTTTATCTTTTCTGTTGTTAAACTTTGTCTTTTCTGCTGTTAAACTTTATCTTTTCTGATGTTAAACTTTGTCTTTTCTGTTGTTAAACTTTGTCTTTTCTCATGTTAAACTTTATCTTAAGTTTGTCCTCAGGGAACACAGGGAACAGCTTCAGCATTTTCAACAGAAAATCATCTGTTATCAGTAAAAAACAAACCACCTGAAGAGCTCATTTGTGTTAAATGTGTCAGAAAGCCAGAGAACACGTTCCAGTAATGAATTCCTTTTTCCACGATTTAAACGGTTCAGAATCTAATTAAAACCAGAAAACTCCTCCAAACAGCCTCACCTGCTTGACCCCAGCTTGTTTCTTTGGTCCGCTGAGGCAGAAGCTGAGAGGAAAAGGAACCTTTGACCTTTGGTGGTGTTACAGTACTTGGCTGCAGTTACACATTAGGTAAGATAAGCTCCTGTGAAAACCACACAGTGGGCTTTCTGCTGTCTGCAGCAGGATAAATGCAGTGCTTTATGATCACAAATAATGTATGACAGGAAGTGTAACTAAAGGCTGCGTGCTGGAGCCTCTCTGACTGTCAACACACTTACTGTCACGATTAATAATGCAGCGAAGTGAGCTGCACCAGAGAACTATTAGACTAAAACTCGTGAAAGCAGCCGAAGATGCATCAGCTGTCAGTTTTACAACTCTTTTATAAAGCAATCGGTCTTAAAAACAGCAGTTTACACAGCAGCAGGTGCTGCTGTCCATCAGTTATTTACAGGCTGGTTTATTCTGTCTGTGGAAACTTTGTTCAATCATTGGAGAGCAGAATCGAGTTGTTTTGTGTTGAAATGAAGTTGTTTTGTGTTGAAATGAAGTTGTTTTGTGTTGAAATGAAGTTGTTTTGTGTTGAAATGAAGTTGTTTTGTGTTGAAATGAAGTTGTTTTGTGTTGAAATCAAGTTGTTTTGTGTTGAAATGAAGTTGTTTTGTGTTGAAATGAAGTTGTTTTGTGTTGAAATCAAGTTGTTTTGTGTTGAAATCAAGTTGTTTTGTGTTGAAATCAAGTTGTTTTGTGTTGAAATGAAGTTGTTTTGTGTTGAAATGAAGTTGTTTTGTGTTGAAATGAAGTTGTTTTGTGTTGAAATGAAGTTGTTTTGTGTTGAAATGAAGTTGTTTTGTGTTGAAATCAAGTTGTTTTGTGTTGAAATGAAGTTGTTTTGTGTTGAAATGAAGTTGTTTTGTGTTGAAATGAAGTTGTTTTGTGTTGAAATGGAGTTGTTTTGTGTTGAAATGAAGTTGTTTTGTGTTGAAATGAAGTTGTTTTGTGTTGAAATGAAGTTGTTTTGTGTTGAAATGAAGTTGTTTTGTGTTGAAATGAAGTTGTTTTGTGTTGAAATGAAGTTGTTTTGTGTTGAAATCAAGTTGTTTTGTGTTGAAATGAAGTTGTTTTGTGTTGAAATGAAGTTGTTTTGTGTTGAAATCAAGTTGTTTTGTGTTGAAATCAAGTTGTTTTGTGTTGAAATCAAGTTGTTTTGTGTTGAAATGAAGTTGTTTTGTGTTGAAATGAAGTTGTTTTGTGTTGAAATGAAGTTGTTTTGTGTTGAAATCAAGTTGTTTTGTGTTGAAATGAAGTTGTTTTGTGTTGAAATGAAGTTGTTTTGTGTTGAAATGAAGTTGTTTTGTGTTGAAATGAAGTTGTTTTGTGTTGAAATGAAGTTGTTTTGTGTTGAAATGAAGTTGTTTTGTGTTGAAATGAAGTTGTTTTGTGTTGAAATGAAGTTGTTTTGTGTTGAAATGAAGTTGTTTTGTGTTGAAATGAAGTTGTTTTGTGTTGAAATGAAGTTGTTTTGTGTTGAAATGAAGTTGTTTTGTGTTGAAATGAAGTTGTTTTGTGTTGAAATGAAGTTGTTTTGTGTTGAAATGAAGTTGTTTTGTGTTGAAATGAAGTTGTTTTGTGTTGAAATGAAGTTGTTTTGTGTTGAAATGAAGTTGTTTTGTGTTGAAATGAAGTTGTTTTGTGTTGAAATGAAGTTGTTTTGTGTTGAAATGAAGTTGTTTTGTGTTGAAATGAAGTTGTTTTGTGTTGAAATGAAGTTGTTTTGTGTTGAAATCAAGTTGTTTTGTGTTGAAATGAAGTTGTTTTGTGTTGAAATCAAGTTGTTTTGTGTTGAAATCAAGTTGTTTTGTGTTGAAATCAAGTTGTTTTGTGTTGAAATCAAGTTGTTTTGTGTTGAAATGAAGTTGTTTTGTGTTGAAATGAAGTTGTTTTGTGTTGAAATGAAGTTGTTTTGTGTTGAAATCAAGTTGTTTTGTGTTGAAATGAAGTTGTTTTGTGTTGAAATGAAGTTGTTTTGTGTTGAAATGAAGTTGTTTTGTGTTGAAATGAAGTTGTTTTGTGTTGAAATGAAGTTGTTTTGTGTTGAAATGAAGTTGTTTTGTGTTGAAATGAAGTTGTTTTGTGTTGAAATGAAGTTGTTTTGTGTTGAAATGAAGTTGTTTTGTGTTGAAATGAAGTTGTTTTGTGTTGAAATGAAGTTGTTTTGTGTTGAAATGAAGTTGTTTTGTGTTGAAATCAAGTTGTTTTGTGTTGAAATGAAGTTGTTTTGTGTTGAAATCAAGTTGTTTTGTGTTGAAATCAAGTTGTTTTGTGTTGAAATCAAGTTGTTTTGTGTTGAAATGAAGTTGTTTTGTGTTGAAATGAAGTTGTTTTGTGTTGAAATGAAGTTGTTTTGTGTTGAAATGAAGTTGTTTTGTGTTGAAATGGAGTTGTTTTGTGTTGAAATGAAGTTGTTTTGTGTTGAAATGAAGTTGTTTTGTGTTGAAATGAAGTTGTTTTGTGTTGAAATGAAGTTGTTTTGTGTTGAAATGAAGTTGTTTTGTGTTGAAATGAAGTTGTTTTGTGTTGAAATGAAGTTGTTTTGTGTTGAAATGAAGTTGTTTTGTGTTGAAATGAAGTTGTTTTGTGTTGAAATGAAGTTGTTTTGTGTTGAAATCAAGTTGTTTTGTGTTGAAATCAAGTTGTTTTGTGTTGAAATCAAGTTGTTTTGTGTTGAAATGAAGTTGTTTTGTGTTGAAATGAAGTTGTTTTGTGTTGAAATGAAGTTGTTTTGTGTTGAAATCAAGTTGTTTTGTGTTGAAATGAAGTTGTTTTGTGTTGAAATGAAGTTGTTTTGTGTTGAAATGAAGTTGTTTTGTGTTGAAATGAAGTTGTTTTGTGTTGAAATGAAGTTGTTTTGTGTTGAAATGAAGTTGTTTTGTGTTGAAATGAAGTTGTTTTGTGTTGAAATGAAGTTGTTTTGTGTTGAAATGAAGTTGTTTTGTGTTGAAATGAAGTTGTTTTGTGTTGAAATGAAGTTGTTTTGTGTTGAAATGAAGTTGTTTTGTGTTGAAATGAAGTTGTTTTGTGTTGAAATGAAGTTGTTTTGTGTTGAAATGAAGTTGTTTTGTGTTGAAATGAAGTTGTTTTGTGTTGAAATGAAGTTGTTTTGTGTTGAAATGAAGTTGTTTTGTGTTGAAATGAAGTTGTTTTGTGTTGAAATGAAGTTGTTTTGTGTTGAAATGAAGTTGTTTTGTGTTGAAATCAAGTTGTTTTGTGTTGAAATGAAGTTGTTTTGTGTTGAAATCAAGTTGTTTTGTGTTGAAATCAAGTTGTTTTGTGTTGAAATCAAGTTGTTTTGTGTTGAAATCAAGTTGTTTTGTGTTGAAATGAAGTTGTTTTGTGTTGAAATGAAGTTGTTTTGTGTTGAAATCAAGTTGTTTTGTGTTGAAATCAAGTTGTTTTGTGTTGAAATGAAGTTGTTTTGTGTTGAAATGAAGTTGTTTTGTGTTGAAATGAAGTTGTTTTGTGTTGAAATGAAGTTGTTTTGTGTTGAAATGAAGTTGTTTTGTGTTGAAATGAAGTTGTTTTGTGTTGAAATGAAGTTGTTTTGTGTTGAAATGAAGTTGTTTTGTGTTGAAATGAAGTTGTTTTGTGTTGAAATGAAGTTGTTTTGTGTTGAAATGAAGTTGTTTTGTGTTGAAATGAAGTTGTTTTGTGTTGAAATGAAGTTGTTTTGTGTTGAAATCAAGTTGTTTTGTGTTGAAATGAAGTTGTTTTGTGTTGAAATGAAGTTGTTTTGTGTTGAAATGAAGTTGTTTTGTGTTGAAATCAAGTTGTTTTGTGTTGAAATGAAGTTGTTTTGTGTTGAAATCAAGTTGTTTTGTGTTGAAATGAAGTTGTTTTGTGTTGAAATGAAGTTGTTTTGTGTTGAAATGAAGTTGTTTTGTGTTGAAATGAAGTTGTTTTGTGTTGAAATGAAGTTGTTTTGTGTTGAAATGAAGTTGTTTTGTGTTGAAATGAAGTTGTTTTGTGTTGAAATGAAGTTGTTTTGTGTTGAAATGAAGTTGTTTTGTGTTGAAATGAAGTTGTTTTGTGTTGAAATGAAGTTGTTTTGTGTTGAAATGAAGTTGTTTTGTGTTGAAATGAAGTTGTTTTGTGTTGAAATGAAGTTGTTTTGTGTTGAAATGAAGTTGTTTTGTGTTGAAATGAAGTTGTTTTGTGTTGAAATGAAGTTGTTTTGTGTTGAAATGAAGTTCGCCAGAAAATAACTGCTGAAAAATTCATGAGACGAGGAAAAAAATCTCCCAAAAAGAAAAGAAAGCAAAAGAAGCTGGACAATGAAAAGGGATGAAAAACAAGTTAATCATTGAAATAAAACAGCAAATGAAGGTTTTAGGCAGCTGAACAACAGGAGAGCCATGAAATGCAAACAGGGAAGCTGAGTGTTGAACCTCTTCCTGCTGTTGGTGGAGGAAACCGAACGTCTGCGGGTGGAGCGAAGCGTCGCTGGGGAGGTTTGACTTTCCCCGACTCGTGACTCAGAAAGCAGCATCGCTGGGGCGGCATGTGCTTGAGGTCACCTGACAGGGGCAGCCCTAACCAGGCCAAGTGGAAACCCTTTGGGGTCGGCCGCAGTAAAACACCAGCGCCACATCCGGGAGCCGCAGCCCTATTTCATGCCTCATGGCCCACGTCTTGGAAATGATCTGAAGGGTGCCCTTGTCTGCGGACAAGTGTTCATAATTCCAGAGGATATGAGAAAAAGAAGGAGGTTTCCGTGGTTCCTATTAAGGACTTAGTGACCTTTCCAAAGGAAGTGGCATTAAAATAGCTGCCCCTCCCCTCCATGGAGTCACTTTGATAAGATGAAGGTGTGTTTTCCATAAAAACCACCCGAGTTCAACACTGAATCATTCCTGAAGCATTTCATTGATGCAGCATTTTATCAATATTATAGACAGATAACAGAGTAAAATAAAGAAAAGGAAATTAAAATAATGACCAATCTGAATCACAGTGTTGGCTCGTTAATGCTGGGCCCAAAGACTTTACCCACAATTCCCTTGGCTTCCTCCTGGCATGCAGAGTGTTCCTCAGCTGAGCTCAGAATCTCCATCTTTCAACATATTCTGGAGAGAAGAACAGTTTGTTATCTAGCAGCAGCAAAGCCTTCTTCTCTGGGCTTTTACCATGTGACCGAGGCTGACCTTGGTGTGTTTTACCATGTGACCGAGGCTGACCTTGGTGTGTTTTACCATGTGACCGAGGCTGACCTTGGTGTGTTTTACCATGTGACCGAGGCTGACCTTGGTGTGTTTTACCATGTGATCGAGGCTGACCTTGGTGTGTTTTACCATGTGATCGAGGCTGACCTTGGTGTGTTTTACCATGTGATCGAGGCTGACCTTGGTGTGTTTTACCATGTGACCGAGGCTGACCTTGGTGTGTTTTACCATGTGATCGAGGCTGACCTTGGTGTGTTTTACCATGTGATCGAGGCTGACCTTGGTGTGTTTTACCATGTGACCGAGGCTGACCTTGGTGTGTTTTACCATGTGACCGAGGCTGACCTTGGTGTGTTTTACCATGTGACCGAGGCTGACCTTGGTGTGTTTTACCATGTGACCGAGGCTGACCTTGGTGTGTTTTACCATGTGATCGAGGCTGACCTTGGTGTGTTTTACCATGTGACCGAGGCTGACCTTGGTGTGTTTTACCATGTGACCGAGGCTGACCTTGGTGTGTTTTACCATGTGATCGAGGCTGACCTTGGTGTGTTTTACCATGTGATCGAGGCTGACCTTGGTGTGTTTTACCATGTGACCGAGGCTGACCTTGGTGTGTTTTACCATGTGATCGAGGCTGACCTTGGTGTGTTTTACCATGTGACCGAGGCTGACCTTGGTGTGTTTTACCATGTGACCGAGGCTGACCTTGGTGTGTTTTACCATGTGACCGAGGCTGACCTTGGTGTGTTTTACCATGTGACCGAGGCTGACCTTGGTGTGTTTTACCATGTGATCGAGGCTGACCTTGGTGTGTTTTACCATGTGACCGAGGCTGACCTTGGTGTGTTTTACCATGTGACCGAGGCTGACCTTGGTGTGTTTTACCATGTGACCGAGGCTGACCTTGGTGTGTTTTACCATGTGACCGAGGCTGACCTTGGTGTGTTTTACCATGTGACCGAGGCTGACCTTGGTGTGTTTTACCATGTGACCGAGGCTGACCTTGGTGTGTTTTCCTCAGAAAAAGCAGCGTGACGTCGCAGGAATCGTTTCAGATCCTGCAGGATAAAAGGCAGAATGAAGCAAAAGATCATTTAGAGCTGATCGGTGATCAAGATGAGGACAGGAGGAGTGTTTTCAGCTCTGCTGATATTGACCATGACAGTTCTCTGAGGCTGATGAGGCTGATGAGGCCCGATGGGTCGGCGGCACGTTTGCAGGCAGCTTGAGTAAAAAGACACATGCAGCTCATTCATTATGGAGCCGTTAGGATGGGTCAGAACTTTGGAGAACATCCCTAAAGGCAAATATAATCTGTTTTACTTAAGGAAGCATCACAATCTTTGGTGAAATGATGGTGTCAGATTCTTTCTTAACCAACTAAGAGTCTCAGCATGAAGAAAAAACGTCCTTTTCTCTATAAAACCTGTTGCTGCTGCCAGGTTCGGCCTGCTGGAGCTTACAGGAGGCTGTGAAGAAGCCAGCTCTCTCTGAATAAATCAGTCTGAATGTTCTTTTCTCGCAGATATCGCCCCCCCTTTAACCTGGGCTGGGGATTTCTTCTCACTGGTCAGCGGGGGAAGAGTTTCTGTCAGAAAGGAGTGATAACCAGCTTTAAGAGGGGAAGTCTTCAGTTTAATCCTGGAGGGTGTGCTGAGGTTAGACCTGAGGGTTAGAAAAAGGTTCCAGATTAAATACACAAACAGGATATCTGATATTATTTCCCTGTGAGGTCACAGCCTCGGGTTCGTCCTCTTTCTTTAAGTGAAAGGATGGAACACAGAGGCAAACAGAGCAGGGATGGAGAGCTGCAGCATGCCCCTAACAGCTGGCCTTTATGGATGCATCAGCTGACATCTTCACTGCCTACAGGAGCAGCAGCTTCTCAGGTGTTGGAAGCTGAGCTTGCATTCCTGAGCTCTGCGTGGATGTGGGAGGACGGCCGGCGAGTCTGAGTCACAGCTTCTGAGGCTTTCCAACATGCAGAGACTCTAAAACACCTAAATGTTCTCATATTAGTCACCGAATGCTAATAATACAGATCAGGCTGGTTCCACGTGAATAAGTCACTCACAGAGACCTTTGGTTCGGTTCTGCCTCTGCTCCGGATGAAATAAGCTGTTTCAGGAGAGTTTCGGGTCCAGTGCAGCTCTGCTGTGGGATTATGAACCGAAACGTGGCGACACAGAGCGGTAAAACCTCCTGCCCACACAGAGAAGAGGCATCGGACCTGCTCTGCAGACGCTTTGTTGCTCAGGACCATCAGTGAAGCTGTGAAAATACCTGGCAGCGGATTGGACGAGTTTTAGTGTTGCATCACACAAACTTTCCTTTTTGTGTGATGCTGGTCCATAAAGCTCTGACCTCTGACCTCCTGACCCACTATGAACCTCCCAGACCCCTCAGGTCATCTGGATCCGGTTCTTTATCAGTTCCCAGAGTCAGAACCAGACCTGGAGAAGCTGCATTCAGCTTCTATGCTCCACATGTCTGGAACAAACTCCCAGAAAGCCTCAGATCAGCTGAAACTCTCAGGATTTAAGTCCAGGTTGAAGAAACATCTGTTTTCAGCTGCATTTGAATAAAGCTCCAAATGAGCTTCAGTTTCAAACAGAATCATATTTTAACTCCTGATTTTATCTTTCATATATATAATTTTATTACATTTTATTCAATCTTATCTTTATTGTTCTGATTTTATCTATTGTTCTTATTTCTTTCTTTTGCTTAAATTCTAAATCCTGCTTTTTATTTCTTCTGTTTTAATGTCCCTGTAAAGCACTTTGAATCACCTTGAATTGTACAAATAAACTTTTCTTTTTGTTGGCGAGCAGCTCGGCCACATCGTTCTGCTGCTTCACAAACTCACAGCGAGCCTTTTATCAGCGGCTCAACGACCAAATGTGTGAACCTGTGGCCTGACGGAGGAGCTCAGGCTTCCTGCTGGACCAGCAGGCCTGACCGGTGGCTGTGGAGGTCATAGCTGTTCCTCCTGGTGTTGGGGGGGAAGCTGGCCGGAGTGATGCGTCCTCAGTGAGTGAAGCTGTGCTTCAGGGACTCTGTGTTTATTACAACATATTAAAAAGTTCCAGTTTAATGGAACCATGAAAGAAAGTGTTGATAAAGTTGCTCTCATGGCAGCAGCTCTGTGGTTATAGTTCTTACAGTTAGTTCTTGCTGTGTCGGGAAAGACGTGCACAACACAGAGCTTCTAACGCTGAATCTGAACCTCACTCTCTGAGTTGGGATCCAAAGATACAGTCCAGTTCACGCCACCTCCATCCAATCCGTGGCAGTTCTCCTCAGACCTCTGGGAATGTGACACTTGCTGGATGGTCCTCTGGCTGGCAGCAGCTACATCAGGTCTTTTCCATCCTCCCCTGGCTGGAAACATGCTGTTTATCATGACTGTTCAGTGGAGCCGTGCCTCCTCAGCTGGGTTTACCGTCACGCTTTGTTCTATAAACCTCCTCAGTGGAGATTTAGGGACCCGATTCTTGATATTTCTGAATCAGTTCAGATTTTTCAGCGTCTGTATTTTGATGCTTTCAGATTTGATTCATTTCCTCTGCAGAAGCTTCTTCATTTCTGCTCCAGCTCTGTTCAGAGTTGATGGGAATTCACACAGTGATATTCACAGAGGGTGCTGCAGTCTGGGCTGAAAGAGTGTTCACAGCTCACCTTTTCTTCACTGTAACACATGTTTACCGACCGTAATGTCTGCCTGAAACTGACAGCAACACCTTGAGGACAGAAAAGGATGAGATTGATTAATTTTTGCTGTCTGTGAGACAGCTGGTGGCTCCCGCTCAGTCCTGCTGTGTGGGCTCAAAGAGAATAAACCGACCCCAGATGTGTGGCTGGACACAGCCTGCAGGATACAGGGTGGTGCCGTCCCTTCATGCTGCTGAAAGTTTTCTGGAGATGGTTACTGGATGTAACTCCAGTTCAGAGTTGGCTGCAGTCCTCAGATCTCTGAGGGCGAACAGTGAAGCGACCCTTTCATATGAAGGCAGGGGAACCGGGTTTATCTGAACAGAGCAGCTCCAGCCCCACAACACATTTAAAACACTGACACCTCATTTTCTGCACAATAAGAGGCTTATCTTAATGGGACTGTCAGCGCGGCTGAGATGGAGCTTAGGAGTTATCCGGAGAAGAGCAGCTTTATTACAAACAGCTCCACTTACAGTCAGAGTTTTGCTGCTTTGTGTCTTTGTTTTTTCTTTCTTTTAGCTTTTCTAAACCATGATAACCAACCTGGACGTCTTTTCATCACAATCCTCCTTTTAACAACTGTTTTTTACATGTTTAGCAGCAGAACACCAGATCAAGTGATTCCAAACGCCATGAAAACAAGAGAAATACATGCTTTGAATTAATTCTGCACACTGGGTGGTAATTATTTCATATTGTGATTAGCCACATAAAAGGATTAATGGTGCTATGCTAATGTTGCTGTATCCTGTGTCTCAGATATAACCGGAGGGAGCTCTCTATGGATGGGAGTCAGTTTGAAAGATGCACTTCAGCTCTAATCTTTGATGAGTTTCTTCATGTGTGTAAAACAGCTGGAGCTTGTTGCAGGATTCACACTAAAATGGAGGATGATGCTTGTCTTTGAGACACACACACACACCAATAAATGCCATTTCTGCCATCTTTCTGACACTTTAATCATGAAGATCACATGCTTGGCTTCTCCTCTCTCCTCAGGAGCTCAGCTGTTTTATTTCTGCTCATTCTGCAGCTCTTTTGATGGCTGCTGTGCTCCCTCCAGTTAGAACAGAACAACTGCACCAGCTGCCTTGCTTTAAGTCTGCAGACGTACTTAAACCCAAAGACTCCAGCGGTCCTCCCCGCTGAGCTGACACAGTTTCTGTGTTGGAGTAATGAAAAACAAAAGGAACGGGGTGATGTCTGCATTTCAAGCAGGACTGAAAGCTTTAGGAACCGATTAATAGATTTAACATAGTTTGTTTTCTGAGTCCACTTAATGTGAACTTTCAGTCTAAATCTATCAAATCACGCAGCGTGATGGAGATGACTGAAGTGATGCATTTATTTGTAATTAAGCACTAAAAAGTAATTTTCTAATATTCACTGGAAGCATAAATGAGAAAAAACAACTTCTGCCAGTGAAGATGATTATAGTTTGAACATGGTGTCATTTTCACGGAATAACGCTCTGATGTTTATTGCACTCGTTAGGATGACAGCAGGATGCATTTAATCTGTGATCTCATCTCAGAAACATCCTCATGATGCAGAAATAAAACCTTCTTCAGCCACTGATCAGCGATCAGATGAACCTGAGATGAACCGATCGCTCCCGCCTTTAACAGGATGTTCACCTTCATTTCTGCACGACCCGCACAGAACAGGTGGAATAAGAGAAACCCTGCAGGTGCAGGGAATAACTGTCCAGGGGAGATGTGGAGTGGAAATACTGAATCAAAGATGAGTTTCTGTGAGCATCTTCCAGCAGAATAACAGTGAATAACTCATTTAAAAAGCAGCAGACAGAGCGAAATGAGGCTGGAACACACCGACTCACAGCCTTTAACTAACAACAATTCGTCTGAGGCGAAGTGGGCTCCGAAATGATCTGGTCTGGACTAAAACAGGCGTGAGAATGAGGCTGGACAACACAGAGGAGCCTCCAACTAAACTAGGAAACGTCTTTAAACATTTCTTTGCAGCAGGACTGAATACAGGGAGGTATTTTCATTCATCTGTTGTGCATCAAATGTTTCCTTTTACAGGTTAAAGTGACCCCTCACCTCCAATCTGAGGAGGAAATGTGAAATTCTTCCTGTGTCATTTTCACCTGAGGATACCAGTCGGGGGTGCAACAGATGACCAGAGAAAACATGCTAGCAGCACCATCCCCACTTCATTTCTCCAGCGTTTTCCTCCGTGCACGGAGGGTTAAAAACTGCACTGATCTCCCAGCAGCTGTTTTCACAAGAATATGAGTCAAAGACATCATAAAGATGCAGAAGAAACACGCATCCAGTGTATCTGCTGCACTGTAAAGGAACATTAGGTAGATTATCACAAAGACGTTTTAAACAGTTCATATTTTACTGAGGAAGCATAAAAGAAAAATGCAGAATTTAAGCTGATTGTGTAGAAACCATAAATGATACAAAAATAGAGATTAATTCAAACAGACTCATAACGGCTGTGAAAAAAAGGCCTGAAACAAGAGCATGTGTTAAAAAAAGGGCACAAAAGGCATAAAATGGAGGTTTTAGTCTCCAGGAAGTGATGGATGACAGAAAAAAACATGGAACCCAAGAATGAGTCTCACCTTAAACCAGGTAAATTTCACCTTATAACAAAAACTAATTAATGAATCTTGCCAAAGCTGTAAAAACGTCCTTTAAGTAGCGTTTTCGTGTGTTTTGGGGGAACTTTTGTGCACCTTCTTCTGAACCCTGAGGAACACAATCAAAGTGGATTTCACCGTCTTTATTCTGCCTCACCCTGCCTGTGCCGAGCTGAAGCGTTGGAGGTAAAATCCCTCAGGAAGCTGCAGGGTTTAGTCATGCTTTATTCAATTTGCCTCCAACCTTTGTAAAAGAATTAAAAGGAATCAACCAAAGGGATTCCTCTGTTGTGAGATTTGTAGGTAATTTCTGCTTTAATGGCAAATCAAAGTTACAGGCATAATAGCGTCTGCACACAGAGACCTTTGGGATACGCTGCTCCCAAACCAGTTTACAACACTTTGATAATTCTGGAAGAACACGAGCTGTATTTAGTCAGGATAGTCAGCCTTGTGTGCTTCACTTTAAATAGACAACAAAGAGAGTGTGGAAAGGATTCATTTATATGCATTAATCAAGGTCATATCGCCCATTCGGTGCAACCTCCAGACAGACAACGTCTATCACTGCCTGATGGGAACAAATGAGTCTGATGAATCAAAAGGAAAGT
Source organism: Leuresthes tenuis (assembly GCF_036924035.1). NCBI lineage: Eukaryota > Metazoa > Chordata > Actinopteri > Atheriniformes > Atherinopsidae > Leuresthes > Leuresthes tenuis. The sequence goes on from NW_027325366.1 coordinate 33,925,759, forward strand.
CTTTTAGGCAAAGGTTAAAGTTAAGTTTGGAGTCTTTCATAAGAACCAGTCAGCTCTCAGTTTTATTCCAGCTCATCCAGTCCCTGCAGTTTATGTTCCTGCAAGAGCTTCACTTCACATCGAAACATCGTGTTTCTGAAGCCTCTGAAGGATCCGTTTTCTTTTGGGGATTAAGAAGTGGAGGTCATCTGGCCCTTCAGTCAGGAGCTTTCGGATGGGTCAATGACCTTCTTAATCTCCAAAAGTAAAGGGACACCTTGCCCCTCTAAAAGAAAGGCAAAGGGCCAGATGGTGGACCTGGGTTAGGGGGCAGGTTTTAGGGCGTTAGAAGTGTTCGGAGACCAGATGAGTCCTCAGAGGGACGCCCCCCCCGCTCTGATAGCAACTGGTTCCACCATCGTGGATCATCACTGAGGACAGTCTGGACTGAGACTGCCTTGTCTGTAGGGATGGCTAAACCAGGTGAGGCCCAGAAGGAGCATCAGCCCGTAAGACTTGAACCAGACCCAGAAGTCTCTCTGGAGGCAGCACCAGGGACTGGATCTGATCAGGCAGCCAGTGGAGGGTCATGAACTTCTTTCGTTGAAGGATCAGCAGCTGAATTGTTGTGTTCTGCACCATCTGTAGCGGTTTCACTTTGCATGCTGGGAGATCTGCTCGAAGAGCCGTGCAGCACTGGAGCTGAGAGGTAACCAAGGTCTGTACCAGGAGTGGGACTGGGTGGATGGTTCAGCCTTTGAGAGGATTACTCTTCAGTTTATGGTGGAGATCCATGTGAATATCTCTGCTGAGGTTTGTGCTGAAACCACCGGCTCATCTGATGGAAATCACAGGTACAGTTGGGCAGGAAAAGCCTACTGAACCCCCTCTGGTCATTTATAACTGTGGAAGCTTCTTGGACACAAGAAGAGATGATAGACAAGGACAAGACTAAAGGAGGTGGTGCACATTAAGGGTCTCTAAGGGTCTCTAGCAGCTAACCTTGTGACAAACCAAGAGTGGGATTAATTTGTTTTAACAATGATACAATAACTGAGATAAGAAATTACATTTCAGTTGTAATCCTAACAGTGTAAGAAGATAAAACTTTAGTTCTTGCTCCTCAGTCCTGAATGACTGCAGGGGGTTAAAAGGCAGTCAGTCTCCTCGGAGTATTCCCATTTACCCCGTCACAGATCTGAATCCACCTTTTGTGGTTGATGTAAGACTTGGCAGCACGAACATGCAACTCATAAATGTGCCGAAATGATGTGATGAATCATGCCAACATGGAGCAGGGTCTCAGGGGAGCTTTTCAGCATCTCATCAAGAACTGAGAGCAAAGAGAGGCCGACCCAGAGTCCGCCTGCTGCTCCTGATAAAGTGCTCGGTGAGAGCGGATTGGCATCCATCGCTGTGGGGGGGTGTGCGTGGGAGGGCTGTTTAGAGCAGCTGTACTCTGAGGATGGGGGGGTCACGAGAGGACGACGGCACGTCTTCTTCTTTAAAAGCATTTAGAGAGGGAAAGGGAAGGGAAGTCCTCTCCTGAGGGATTTATCCTCTCACTGAGCAGCTGGTTGTTGAAGATTCTGATCAACCGAAAACTCGTGAGAATTAAACTTAAAAAACGGCATCTAATTTCTATTCTGAACAATAAAAACCTGCAGGAGCTGGATGGGGGGTGAAGACACAGCAGAAATATGTCTTTAGGCTGTTTTAAGTACGTCTTTAAATAGATGAAGATAGGATGTGAGCAGCGGTTAGTCAGAGCCTATGAGCTGGCCTTCACACCTGAGAACCAGCAGGAGTTTCCAGCATAGACGCCTGGTTTGTTTTACCCAAATAAAGCTTGAATCCAATATGGATTTTTTTCTTTTGATTGTGACCAACTGAAAGTCCAAAACCAGCTAAACTGCTGACAGGAAGAACTTCAGAAATCAGATTTCACTGTGAGGGTATATTAAACTCGTCTGCTTCAGATTAAATTCAGAGTTCTTTCTTATGAAAGAAAAAAGGGAGGGGCTGGGGGGGGGGGGGGGGGGGATGAGGAAGTGAGGAGCTGAGGGGATGAGGGAGTGAGGGGATGAGGAAGTGAGGGAGTGAGGGGATGAGGAAGTGAGGAGCTGAGGGAGTGAGGAGATGAGGGAGTGAGGGGATGAGGAAGTGAGGAGCTGAGGGAGTGAGGGGATGAGGAAGTGAGGGGATGAGGGAGTGAGGGGATGAGGAGCTGAGGGGATGAGGGGATGAGGGGATGAGGGAGTGAGGAGCTGAGGGAGTGAGGGGATGAGGAAGTGAGGAGATGAGGAAGTGAGGGGATGAGGAGCTGAGGGAGTGAGGGGATGAGGAAGTGAGGAGATGAGGAAGTGAGGGGATGAGGAGCTGAGGGAGTGAGGGGATGAGGAAGTGAGGGGATGAGGAAGTGAGGAGATGAGGGAGTGAGGGGATGAGGGGATGAGGAAGTGAGGAGCTGAGGAAGTGAGGAGATGAGGGAGTGAGGGGATGAGGGGATGAGGAAGTGAGGAGCTGAGGGAGTGAGGAGCTGAGGGAGTGAGGGGATGAGGGAGTGAGGAGCTGAGGGAGTGAGGGGATGAGGGAGTGAGGGGATGAGGGAGTGAGGAGCTGAGGGAGTGAGGGAGTCAGGGGATGAGGAAGTGAGGGGATGAGGAAGTGAGGGAGTGAGGGGGTGAGGGGATGAGGGAGTGAGGGAGTGAGGAGCTGAGGGAGTGAGGGAGTCAGGGGATGAGGAAGTGAGGGGATGAGGAAGTGAGGGAGTGAGGGAGTGAGGGGGTGAGGGGATGAGGGAGTGAGGGAGTGAGGAGCTGAGGGAGTGAGGGAGTCAGGGGATGAGGAAGTGAGGGGATGAGGAAGTGAGGAGCTGAGGGAGTGAGGAGCTGAGGGAGTGAGGGGATGAGGGAGTGAGGAGCTGAGGGAGTGAGGGAGTCAGGGGATGAGGAAGTGAGGGGATGAGGAAGTGAGGGAGTGAGGGGGTGAGGGGATGAGGGAGTGAGGGAGTGAGGAGCTGAGGGAGTGAGGGAGTCAGGGGATGAGGAAGTGAGGGGATGAGGAAGTGAGGGAGTGAGGGAGTGAGGGGGTGAGGGGATGAGGGAGTGAGGGAGTGAATGGGTTAAAGGGAGTGAGGGAGTTAGGAGCTGAGGAGCTGATCTCGAAGTCCAAAGAGTTTCTTTTATTTCAACCTGAGACGACACACAAAGTAAATCTTGTAGCAATCAGTGAGTATCGATCAGTCCGCGATGCTTTCATTTCAGGCAGGCTGGCGAGTTATTCTGGACTCCTCTGAACTCTCAGCGCCGGTTTGTGTCTTCAGCCTCAAAGAGACGCTTTCAGGCATCACACTTTACTTTCTTTCACTTTTCCTTAGCTTTCTAGGAATTAATCCAACGGTTTCTCCATTTGTTGGCTGAATGAACTGAAGCTAGAATGGAAGCTGCCTAATGAGTCTGTGTCCTTGGAATCACTTTTATGTGTCACTTCGCTGGTTTTCTGAAGGTGTAATTCCCCTTTATGGTGTAATATTATCCTGAATTTTTTGTAAATAGCATTAAAGGACAGATTTTTATCTAATCTTCATGAGGAGTCTGCTCCCACTGCAGATATATTGATCGCCTCATCAGCGCCTATTTAATGTGTGTAAAACACGATTTGCATTGATTCACAATGGAGACGCTGTATTTACACCGAGTGGAATGAATGAAAAGAAATCTGATTTATTTGTGTCACATTACACTAAATTATCTCTAATCTGAGAACACAGTCCTAAAGCTGAAATACCTTAGTTTGAACCTTTTGCTTTCAGTCTTGTTGGTTCGGTTTAGGCATGAAAAACTGCTCGGTTTGGGTTTGGAAAACATTTCATGTTAATATCAAAGCTGAAAACAAGACCAAAGGAATTTCAACTTCAAATTTCTGAGGGGCAGTGAATGCAGCTTCATCTGAAGGTGGAGTTTGGCCAAAGCAACATGCCAGGGTTAGTTTTTAAGTTGGTGGTGAACCCACATGTTTTACCATCAGTCTGTAAGCAGGCAGCTTTCACCATGAATCATGCTTTTTACTCAGAAATCTAACTGGTTATTTCTATACTTCACCTATTTCTGAATCTGTTGGTAAAGCCGACCGAAATACAACTCGTCACCGTTTTAGTAGCACTTTTTGGTGTTTTCCAGCCTGTCGAACAGTCCGCAGCCATTGACCCACTCAGAGGCACGAAGTGGACGTAACCGGCCGTAATCAGTACAGTCACATGTTCGATGCCATCGTGTGCGGTCCCTGAACCGCACAGCCAGCATGTCGCCTGCTCTGAGCAGACATACCTGCACAAATGTGCATGCATGAAGACTCCAGATCTTGCAGGGTCACTATTTGGAAGACCACAGCCAGATTTTTCTGACACCATTTCCCATCATGCACCTGGTTGAAATTCTTAACAACGATGAAGTCAACTGATAAGCAGCTTTAAGCCACAGCAGCATTTTTAACACATCTGTGCTGTTGCCATGATCACAGGAGCTCCACAACTCTGGTTTCATTCTGACTGTAAAGACTGTCTCTGACGTCTGACTCTAAAGGCTTTAATCTAACCGTGAATGTGTCAGAGTGAGCCTGTGAGACTGCACACACTGAGTGTGAACACACAAAAGATGGTACATCCTGTGTCCTTTAAGACAATGGGCTGTTTGAGCAGTGATCACTTTGGAGCCCAAAAAGCTCCAGCAGCAATATAAAGAGGATCTAAGTTGAGTTATTACATTAAAGGCATTCCAAATAGAAGTGTGGCGGTGTAAATCTAACGGCTGAGATATTAGATCAGCAGCGTAACCAGAGGACGGTGCGTGGTGAAAGCTGCATGAAATTAAATTTCAAGGAGGCCGCTTCAGTGAAAGTGACTGACTTCAGTCAGAGGAGAAAAGCACGATGAAACTTCCACCGTGAGCATCTTTTACAGTCTCCTGGGATGTTAAAGGACTCCCTGTTCACATGTTTTGTTGTTCACTTTGTATGAAGATGACTTGTTGCAGTTTGACTGCTGCAGCGTGAGATATTAAAGTCTAATCAAACAGAAATGTTGACATATTTTCAGAACATGTCAAATGTCTGAGTGATAATATCAAAGCACTATTACAAGACTGATGGTCACATGCACGCTGCTTGCAAAGAGGCTCTTCTTCCTGCTCCTGGGAGCAGATATCAGGGCGTCTGAAGCCACCAGCAGGTGTAAAACTCCCCAACAACACAACCCTGGGATTTATTTAGCTCCCCTTAGTTTGAAAGTTCCTCATTTAACGAGCCGTTCTGATTTTCATCTCTAAACCACGTCACTCCTTAAGTTGGCTCCGCCTCCTCTGCTAAGCCCCGCCCACTCACATCCACCCTGCTGGACGGATGAAGCCAGCTTCTGGTGGAAATGTTCTGCTGTCAGCTGCACTGAGGAGCATGCATCTTCCATCCAGCAGCAGCCTCAGAGGATATAAGAGCCCAGTGGATAAACTATATCTGAGGGTAACGAGTTACGCTGTGCACATCTCCGGCTTGGTCCATTACTGTTGATGAGAAAGCATTGTTTGCTAGCATCTGCTGCTAACTTACAGCTAACTTCTAACTCACAGCTAACTGCTAACTCACAGCTAACTGCTAACCTACAGCTAACTGCTAACTTACAGCTAACTTCTAACTCACAGCTAACTGCTAACTTACAGCTAACTGCTAACCTACAGCTAACTGCTAACTTACAGCTAACTGCTAAACTGGGATCAATAGAGCAACTATCTGTATCTATATAGAGAGCTGGAGTGTTTCAGGTGTGACTGGAGGAACAGCTTCATGGTGTGGCTTTTAGCTGCTCACTGTAATACAGAGAGTCAATAACAGATTCCAAATAATGAGTCAGTTTTACTGCTGTTACTGTTCTAAAAATTCTCAGCTGCAGGTCGAACAGAAGTGACTCACGTCTGTGCGTCATGATTTTAAACCTTTTTGAGGGTTTTTGCCATGTTTTTAAAGAAATAGAACTAGAAGGAAGGTTGATTATAGCTAAGATGTCTGCAGAGTCTGAATTGAATTAACATAATTCAGAAGGACAAACACCTGTTATTCTGTAACCATTTAAGAGCCAATAGTTGGTGTTCAAGGACGAGTTGTGTGTCAGAATCACAGGTTGTCTCCATATGTTTAGAATACACTGTTTTTTATGTTGGAATTCTTTTATATTCCCTCCTAAATGGAAGAGAAGATTTTCTTTAGTGTAGTTGCACTGAGTTATTTAGAAAGGAAGAGGTTAATAGATGCTACCCTGCAGAAGGCAGGAATACCAGGTTTCGCAGGGTGTTTAGAGCACATTAGCATGATTTGGCATCAGATTCAGACAGCCAATAGAGGGAAAAAAGACTTGCATGTTATATTTCTGGATTTAGGAAATGCATTTGATTCAGTGCCACACAGCCTTATTTGGAAAGCGTTTGATTATTTTGGAGTGTCTGTAGTTGTTGTTAAGTTAGTAAGAGCATATTTTCAGGATGTTAGACTGTGCCAAAGTACAGCAGGTTTCACAATAGGTTGGCAGAGGCTAGAAATAGGCTTTATGGCAGGGTGTATAAGATCTCCATTAGCATTTAGAATGGCGATGTAGATGATTATTAGAGCATCCAAGTGGGTTGTAGGTAGAGAGAGATATCAGGATGGCATGTGCCTTACACCAAGTAGGGCCGACATGGATGATATGACGTTGGTGACTACAACAGTGCCATATATGAGGAGAATACTTGAGAGACTTAATAAAAATCTAAAGTGAACTGGTATGAAAATCAAACCTAATAAGTCTAGAAGTATCTCAATAAGCAGAGGGAAATTAAGTGATAGAAAGTTTGTGATCAATGAAGAAAATATTCCAATAATTAGGTAAAAGACAGTAAAGAGTTTAGGTAGGTGGTACCAGGCAGATATGAATGATGGAGGGCAGGCAGTGCAGTTTCAGAAAGATGTTGCTGAGGGACTGGATAGAATAGATAAATCAGGGCTTCCAGGAAAGTTGATATGAGATTGCATTATTTGTTGCAGAAAAAATGGAAACATTAGTTAGCTTTGTGATGCTAGGTGTTCCTCGATGCTTAAGGACTGTGACACTGTATGGGAAAGGCTACTCCAGCTCCCAGTATCCAGTCCAGTAAAGGAGTTTAAATGTACTAAAGTTAGGACTGAGCTCCTTTTAGCTGGGAGTAAAGATGTGGTAGTTAGTAAGGTGGTTCCAAACCCAACCAAGGGCAGGAAATAGAATCCGAGAATAGCAGCTCAGGAGGCAGAAGCAACTCTTAGGCATACAGAGATTGTGATAATGTTGAAATAGGCCGGGGAGGGTTGGGGCTTGGCTCAGGCAAACCGGTGTGGAGTAGAGCAGGTCCCAAGGTGAAGAGAAAGCTAGTTGTTGTGCAGTTCGTAGACAGGAGGAAATGTTAAGGGGTACAAAGGCAGTGGCTCAGGCTGAGCAGGGACAGTGGTTCAATTGGGAAGGTGTAGAGAAGAAAAAGCTCAGTTGGAAAGAGCTGTGGAGCATGGAGGAAAGGAGTATTAGATTTTTTTATAGGGGCAACATATGATGTACTGCCAACTCCTCAGAACCTAAAACTCTGGGTAAATGGAGACCTGTTATGCTCAGGTACTGCAACTCTAAAGAATACCTTGTCAGGTTGTAGTTTAGTCTGTGAGAAGGCTGGTATACGTGGCAATAAACAAGTATTAAGAAGCTTAGCTGCAGGTATTGAAGATAAACGGCAGGTAAATTTAGGAGGGTCTAAGGTGAAGAGAGTGGAAATTCAGTTTGTTCAGGAGGGGGAGAAAGTTAATAAGTCAATAAGGAGGCCAGGCAGCTTAGAGGATGCTTGTGGTTGGGAGATGCAGGTAGATTTAGGAGGAAAGCTTGTTGTTCCCCAGGAAATAGCCTCTACAAATCTAAGGCCTGATATAGTCTTGTGGTCCAGGAGTAGAATGAGAGCCTGTTTCATAGAGCTGACTGTTCCATGGGAGGAATTAGTGGCCGAAGCATATGAAAGGAAAAAGCTTAGGTATGTGGAGTTGGGGGCAGCAGGAGAGCAGTGAGGATGGAAAGTTAGGATCTGTCCAGTGTAGAGGATCTGTTGCAAAGTCTGTTGTCTCATTGTTGAGGGAGTTGGGTGTAAGTGGACAGAGTGAGAGGAAAATAGCGAAGGAGGTGTCAGATGAGGAAGTAAAGTCCTCAGTCAGTGGATTCGGGTTAGAAGAAGCAATAGTAGCTGGGGGCCCAGCAGGAGGGGCACTTAGGGTAAACAGACTCTTGGAAGAAGCGAGGAAGAAATCCAGGATGTATTTAAGAGGAGGGTGTGGCCCATGTGAGCCTTTTGAAACCAGGCGGCCATTTTAGGTGAGTTGGCCTGTGTGGCCTTGTTTTTGCTGACTCATATTTTAGTGATTTTGGACGGTTTAGGTGAGTTCATCTGCTGAATCTGTGAGTGTGTCTTGTCCTGCCTTCACCTCTGGCATCCTCTATACTTTCATTACCCCCCACCCGACCCAGGGTTTGTATCCCCACCCCGCTATGACTGGTGTGCAGTTGGTGAGAGGCTGGGGTAGCTTGAGGTTGTGGAAGAAAAGATGGTTGTTGTGGTGTGAGGAGCAGTGACGGCTGGCATTAGGGGAGTGATTCTGGGATACCAGTGATCACCAGTGTTGCCAGGTGTACGATAATTATCGTATTTGTAATTTTGCCCTGTGTACAATGTAAGATCAATAATCCCAAAAAAGGCCTAATGTACGATAATTTGACCATTCTGTGAATGTGTGGTTGTAATCGGTTGTAATCAGCCTGTCACAACTGTCTGTTGGATTTTTTGTGAACCCTGAACGCTTTTCCATTTCCATATGAGAAGTTTCAAGCCAATCATGCTTTTCTATGTGAGTTACGAGTGACGTGCTGCGTTCGCCTCAGAGGTTCCTAACAGTAGGTGGCCTCCAGGCCTCGTGATTTGGCTCATTCGATCATCATTCAGTTCCGACAAGAAATCGGATCGGGTTACTTGTGATCGAATTCAGACCCCGGGATAACTCGATCCGATTGGATTGTGCATCGCGTCTGTGCCATAACCAGCTCATGACAGATGTAGAGGGACGCAGCTTCATCTCGCTCTGCGTTCGCCATCTTTCTGAATGCCTGAGTTTGTTGTTTTGGGGCACTCCTGAGAGGTTGAAGGCATGCTGAGGTTGGCCTGATAAACAGCGGCCTGGCCTGTTGTAGTAAGTCTGCCACGATTAAAAAGAGAGCGAACTTCTTTGTCAGAACGGTATTGGGCAGGATTATCGGGAGGATTTTGGCCCGTACATGCATTCGCCAGTGTGTTAATGATGTCCTCAGTCTTTAATATTCCTCTTGAGATTCCGAGTGGACTGACTCATTGTCATTAATTTTTCGCTGCAGTATCCACACGTTAGACAAGATGGCCGCAGGCACTTCTGTGAAGTCTGACAACAGTCAAGTTTCGTTCGATAAATTCGGAGTTTCGTTCGATAAATTCGGAGTTTCGTTCGATAAATTCGGAGTTTCGTTCGATAAATTCGGAGTTTCGTTCGATATACTCGGAGTTTCGTTCGATAAATTTGGAGTTCCGTTCCATAAATTAGGAGTTTCGCAATGTAGTTTCCGTAGTGTAGTGGTTATCACGTTCGCCTAACACGCGAAAGGTCCCCGGTTCGAGACCGGGCGGAAACAAGATTTTAGTCCATTTATAGATCATAGGTGGAAGTACAACTGCACAAGAGAAAACAGGTGAATGCTGTTCGTTAAATTCAGAGTTTCGTTCGATAAATTCGGAGTTTCGTTCGATAAATTCGGAGTTTCGTTCGATATATTCAGTTTCGTTCGATATACTCAGTTTCGTTCGATAAATTCAGTTTCGTTCGATAAATTCAGTTTCGTTCGATAAATTCAGTTTCGTTTGATAAATTCGGAGTTTCGTTCGATATATTCGGATTTTCGTTCGATATACGGAGTTTCGTTCGATATACTCTGAGTTTGGTTCTATATATTCGGAGTTTGGTTCTATATATTCGGAGTTTGGTTCTATATATTCGGAGTTTTGTTCGATAAATTCGGAGTTTCGTTCGATAAATTCGGAGTTTCGTTCGATATACTCGGAGTTTCGTTCGATATACTCGGAGTTTCGTTCGATATACTCGGAGTTTCGTTCGATATACTCGGAGTTTCGTTCGATATACTCGGAGTTTCGTTCGATAAATTTGGAGTTCGGTTCCATAAATTAGGAGTTTCGCAATGTAGTTTCCGTAGTGTAGTGGTTATCACGTTCGCCTAACACGCGAAAGGTCCCCGGTTCGAGACCGGGCGGAAACAAGATTTTAGTCCATTTATAGATCATAGGTGGAAGTACAACTGCACAAGAGAAAACAGGTGAATGCTACAAACAAGTAGCCCTGTAATTGACTGGCGACCTGTCTGGGGGTGTGCATTGTCTGTGTGTCTCACTATAGGGACTGCATAGTCCGATGGTATCATTGCCTCCTTTCATGTGGGAGATCTGGGTTCAAATCCCCTGCATGAAAGGTACTGTCTCCAGTAGGGGTCCTTAGGCAAGACCCCCTTACCCTATCTGCCTATCTGTAAGTCGCTTTGGATAAAAGTGTCTGCTAAAATGCATAAACATAAATTCGGAGTTTCGTTCTATATACTCAGTTTCGTTCGATAAATTTGGAGTTTCATTTGATATATTCAATAAATTCTGACTTTTGTTCGGTAAATTCTGAGTTTCGTTCGATATATTCAGTTTTGTTCGATATACTCTGAGTTTCGTTCGATAAATTTGGTGTTTCGTTCGATAAATTCAGTTTCGTTGGATATACTCGGAGTTTCGTTCGATATACTCAGTTTCGTTCGATAAATTCGGAGTTTCGTTCGATAAATTCAGTTTCGTTCGATAAATTCAGTTTCGTTTGATAAATTCGGAGTTTCGTTCGATATATTCGGATTTTCGTTCGATATACGGAGTTTCGTTCTATATACTCGGAGTTTCGTTCGATATACTCTGAGTTTCGTTCGATAAATTCGGAGTTTCGTTCGATATACAGAGTTTGGTTCTATATATTCGGAGTTTCGTTCGATAAATTCGGAGTTTCGTTCGATATATTCGGATTTTCGTTCGATATACGGAGTTTCGTTCGATATACTCTGAGTTTCGTTCGATAAATTCGGAGTTTCGTTCGATATACAGAGTTTGGTTCTATAAATTCTGAGTTTCGTTCGATATATTCAGTTTCGTTCGATATATTCAGTTTCGTTCGATATATTCAGTTTCGTTCGATATACTCAGTTTCGTTCGATAAATTCAGTTTCGTTCGATAAATTCGGAGTTTCGTTTGATAAATTCGGAGTTTCGTTTGATAAATTCGGAGTTTCGTTCGATAAATTCGGAGTTTCATTCGATAAATTCGGAGTTTCGTTCGATAAATTCGGAGTTTCGTTCGATATATTCGGAGTTTCGTTCTATATACTCGGAGTTTCGTTCTATATACTCGGAGTTTCGTTCGATAAATTTGGAGTTCCGTTCCATAAATTAGGAGTTTCGCAGTGTAGTTTCCGTAGTGTAGTGGTTATCACGTTCGCCTAACACGCGAAAGGTCCCCGGTTCGAGACCGGGCGGAAACAAGATTTTAGTCCATTTATAGATCATAGGTGGAAGTACAACTGCACAAGAGAAAACAGGTGAATGCTACAAACAAGTAGCCCTGTAATTGACTGGCGACCTGTCTGGGGGTGGGCATTGTCTGTGTGTCTCACTATAGGGACTGGATAGTCCAATGGTATCATTGCCTCCTTTCATGTGGGAGATCTGGGTTCAAATCCCCTGCATGAAAGGTACTGTCTCCAGTAGGGGTCCTTAGGCAAGACCCCCTTACCCTATCTGCCTATCTGTAAGTCGCTTTGGATAAAAGCGTCTGCTAAAATGCATAAACATAAATTTGGAGTTTCGTTCTATATACTCAGTTTCGTTCGATAAATTCGGAGTTTCGTTCGATATATTCAATAAATTCGGAGTTTTGTTCGATATACTCAGTTTCATTCGATATACTCGGTTTCGTTCGATAAATTCGATAAATTCGGAGTTTCGTTCAATAAATTCGGAGTTTCGTTCGATACACTCAGTTTCGTTCGATACATTCGGAGTTTCGTTCGATACATTCGGAGTTTTGTTCGATATATTCATTTTTGTTTGATACATTCATTTTTGTTCGATACATTCGGAGTTTCGTTCGATACATTCGGAGTTTCGTTCAATATATTCAGTTTCGTTCGATAAATTTGGAGTTTCGTTCGATATATTCAGTTTCGTTCGATATACTCAGTTTCGTGCGATAAATTCGGAGTTTCGTTCGATATATTCAATAAATTCGGAGTTTCGTTCAATATATTCAGAGTTTCGTTCGATATATTCGGAGTTTCGTTCCATATATTCAAAGATTAATTTCCTGAATGGCATGCCAAAATATATATATAAAAACCCTTTAACCTTGCCTTGGTTGTACAAAAAGCTTTACAGTATATTTATCATTCTCACAGACACTCTTATCATAAAGATATTCATATATGCAGCACTTTTTCTCGACAGTCACACACCGATGAGCATATCGGGGGCAATGGATAGCCCAAGGACATTTTGGCACGAGCAGAGCCTGGGGATCGAACTCCCGACCTTCCAGTTAGAGAACAAATCACTGAGGCACGGTCACCACAGCTTATAAATTCTGCCTGGTTCAGTTCATGAAAAGACACCAACATCTGGGCCAAAAGTAGCTCTTAAACACACCAAAAAGAAAAGAGCCAAATGCTAGCTTTCACCTGCGATGTTCGCCTGTGGCAGAGGACATAACTCTGAAGAACAGAGGTGGGGAGGTACGTACGTTATTTCAATAAGAAAAGATCAAATGAAAGGTGGACACAAATTTACTGGCGTACAAAGAATTTGAATAATGTTTGGTGGTTAGACTCTCAGTGGTGGGACAACTCCAATAAAGACGTCTGTACCCACAATCCTTCAGTCTATGTGAGCAGATGACCTCATACAGCATATGGATTCTCTTGTTTATTTATTAATGTATCCAAAAAAGAAAGAAAGCATGTTTTCACGACACAAGAAAATCCGACCAAAATCTGAGGTAAAATACACGTAAACATGTTAATCTGAGTAAAATCGTACAACCTGAGCATCTCAGAGTTGAGCTCAGATAATGAGGCGGGGGACTGAACCACTTTAGACTCGGTGCTCTGTTCATGCTCCAAAGTGCCATCGCAGTTAATAGAAACCCAGCAACTGTTTCACGGATACTTTACGTTGTGGCTGATTGGAAACCAGCTGGAAACTCCGGACATTTGCTTTGTCAAACCCATCCTGAACATCTTCAGAACGTTTTAGGACCACAGCAGATGTGTGAAAAAGGCTAAACGGAGCTTCATATTTTCGCTGCTGGAAGGACAGTCGTGTCAGCAGCTCTTTACTTAATTCTGAGAGGATCTGTAGGATTTCCAGGTGTGCCGATCCTGCTGAGATTTATCCAGGGAACCCAGGCTCTGAATGCTTTCCTGATGTTTGAAATATTTCACTTTAGTCTGTTTAAGAAGCCACAACGAGGGGAAAAGTGTGAAAGAAGGAAATGGATCCGACTACTTCCTGAAACAAGAACTTTTTCTCCTTCGCTTCAATCGGAACGATCTTATTTAAGGTGAAACCTGAGAAATGACTGGATGCTTATTGCTCCTGTTGATGCTATGCTTTTAACTACAGATATTGACAGTCCATAAATTAATTGCACGCTTGTTGCCAACATTAATGAAGAGAATTGCTTTCACACCCACAAGCTAAACAAACAGTATCGAGTTCTGTTTATAATGTCAGGAGCCATTAATTTGCTGCCAGCTTTATATTGAATGTGTTATCAGACGCCTGGCCAGGGAGGGAGAGCAAAGACGAAATGAGCCAATTTAATAGTGTTTGGCAGCAGGAGTCACATTTCTGTCCTCGCCGGGTTGTTGTCTGACCAGGAATCTCTGAAATAAATGTGTTGAGTCTCATTCTGCAGAGGTGTTGGCACCTGTGTTCCAGGATTATCTGCAGAGCTCATATTAGTGCTCCATCATGCAGAACTGCTTTGCTTATTGGATGATTTTCATTCTTCTGACAAGGAAGCTCATTGTCTGTCAGCAGCTGTAAACAAAAACCTTGATTTCAGCTCTGCAGTCACGTGCACAGCATCCATTTCATTATTGGCTGCAGGAACTTTTCTTTCCTACTTTTCATCACTCGTTTCTGCTGCCCACTAATCTCCTGTTTTAAGGTGTCAATCAGAAAGTGAAGGTGGTTATTCAATGGATGAACAACTCCGCTCTTCAGCTGCCTTTTCCAGCTTTTGAAAGACAAAGATTGCAGCCAACAGCTCTTTAAGTTTGAGAAAAGACAAGATGTCCCCAGAATTAATCCTGCTGTTAGTAACAAACCCAGAGAGGAGAAACTGCTGAGCTCCACATCACAGTCAGGGCTCTGCTCCACCGACAGAGGGGGGGATACCATCGATGCACAGGCCACATGAGTGACTGCAGGAAAACAAGTTGAAAGGATTCGAATCTCAGAAGGACAGCAGGAGCTATTCAGGCTGTTTAAAGCTGGTGGAAAGCAGCTGAATAGACTGAGTTCCATCGTTCTGGCTCCATGAAGAAGCAGATTTTGTATTTAAAGTGAACTCCGTATGTTTGTCATTGTCTCGCGGAACACTGTCAGCTGATTCAACATGTTGAACGCCATCAGGTGTGGGAGCTCCTCCTGATTGGCTGTTCAGGGCAGTGAATGACATCAGGTGTGGGAGCTCCCCCTGATTGGCTTTTCAGAGCAGTGAATGACATCAGGTGTGGGAGCTCCTCCTGATTGGCTTTTCAGGGCAGTGAATGACATCAGGTGTGGGAGCTCCTCCTGATTGGCTGTTCAGAGCAGTGAATGGCATCAGGTGTGGGAGCTCCCCCTGATTGGCTGTTCAGGGCAGTGAATGACATCAGGTGTGGGAGCTCCCCCTGATTGGCTGAACACAGGAACAGAGGCAGCAGTGATGACAGGAAGCTAACAGCTAACTTATCCTCAGAGCTTGAATAAGGGCAGCTGGAAGAATTCATCGTGGTTCTTGAAGATGTTTCACCTCTCCTCTGAAAGTCCGATAAACCAGCAAAGCTCAAACACATGGAGAGGTGGTTTAGTGTGAAGCCCTCCTCACTCAGCGGCTGCATCATATCTGTGGGAAACAGCGCCACAGCGCTGAGCGACACCTTCCTGCCTCCCACAGATGAACAGTTCAGCTCTGTCAGTAGCTCTGCCGGCGGCTCAGAGGCCCATCAACTCCGCCGGCCTCATTCTGCCTGCCGTACGAACAGGAAGCAGCAAAGGGGCGTGAGGCTCCCTCGTGTGAAAAGGGCTTCGTTGGCCTGTCCAGAACAGGATAAACACCCTCTGATTTAAACTGGGACATGTTGCTCTACTGGCCCATTTTCTATGACAAATGGGCCAGTAGAGCTTCTACATTGTCACAAATCTTCTGAAAACATCTGAAGTTATGAAGTTCTGTCTGCAGTTACCAGCAGAGATGTCACACCTCGTGTTCCTCCTGCTCTGGACAAGGTGCCGGCTGTCTTCATGTATTTTCCTTGTGTATAAATCACGTGCACGTCGTACTTTTGCAGCCTGGTTAACATGCGCTGTATCCCAACAGCACAGTCATTCAGAGGTTCGGACACCGAAGGCTTATGGTCCGATTCTACTTCAGAAGTTTGACCCTAGATCAGTGTTTCTCAACTCTGGTCCTCAGGACCCACTGCCCGGCATGTTTTAGATGTTTCCCTCCTCCACCACACCTGATTCAAATGAATGGCTCCTTATCAGGCCACTGCAGAGCTTGATGATGAGCTGATCATTTGAATCAGGTGTGGTGGAGGAGGGAAACATCTAAAACATGCAGGGCGGTGGGTCATGAGGACCGGAATTGAGAAACACTGGTCTAGACGAATTGATGGAAGCGCTCACATGCGCTGACTAACTTATCCAGGACCCCCACAGCCCTCTGCTGTTGCTGCCTCTAATCCGGGCTCCAGATCCTCTTCTAATCGTTGGATCCGGCCCCCGTTTCACTGCCACTTGGACCCATCACACGCCGTCACAAAGCCTGTTAGCATGTTGCTTTCGTAGCACGTTTCACGGCCGTTGACTTTGCCTTTTTCTTTTCTATTTCTATTCTTTTTTCCCCTCGTGGCAAATCTTTCTTCTCTATCTGCTCACGGCCACTTCTGACACCATGTGTCGACCTGCTGACTCTTATAATAAGCAGTCGAGGCGTGATCTTAGCGTGTTTATTGTGCTCCTGCAGTACAGTGGTACTCCTCAGCCTGGCATGCTGGGTAATCGAGTTCTTAAGTCACAGCATCACAGAGGTGGTCTTTGTGGTGCATCTTGGGTCATAAATCCTCACATGCACCACGAATGCTGACGTGAATTTACAAAAAATGCACATTTTAATGAAAACTGCTTTTCTTCTGATCAGAACTTTAAGTTCACAACTGCCTGCAAAAATCTAATTACCCTTCCAACAAAAGAAAGCATGAGATGGAGCAGGTTTTTCTTCCTTTGCAGAGCTTCATGAATGACGGAGTATTGACCGACAGAGTGCCTTCTTTTAATTCTCAGTGATATCCACTTCACAGACATTCATGAGCAGCTTGAGCTGAAACATGCTCACTTGAAGTCAGAATGGAGGCGAGAGCATGAACTCGGAGAGCTTCAGACGGGAGGGGAGCTTCCAGCGTGAACATCAGGTGATCAATGAGAATCGTGCTGTTAAACGACATGTTTCAGATTCAGGCATTCGGAGGAAACATGGACACGTTGGCGGGTTTCTTCTGGACTCTGAACCTGCAGCACTTGTTTGGAGCTGCCTCAGCGACCCCCTCCATCAAAAGGAAAATGTTTCCCCTTTAGCTGGACCCCTGTTTCTGTCCATCAGAGGGAGCAGAGCATGCACAGAACCATTAAAGCTGGCTGTTAGGGTCGCTGTGGTGTGCAAAGCAATCTGCAGCAGGAGTGTTTGTCTTTCCACGTGCGTGATGGCAGAATAAATCTGGTAAGGAGCCCCGGGCTGAAATGCTACTGCAGGGGGGGGGTTGTGCAGATCATTTCCTCCTTAAGAACAAGAGGCACAGCAGCACCATTATTCCCAGAAACATTCCCAGAGACCAGTAGTTCTGTGCTGGAGCAACACTCAAAAGATGCTCAAACCTCATCATTAATTCTGCGTATCGAGGTCACATGACTGAGTTCAGGTGAAGTGTCATCGTTCAGAAGTCATCACGGCTGCCTGTGGAGCTGGACGTGCTACACGTGCCACGTAGAAATATATCAACGTTGTTATTGTTAATAAAAGCACAAGATTCCAGCCCATGTGAGAGTTTTAAATGGGCCCGTGTGGGATTAGGCACAGCTTGGCCCGGTGTTAATGGCCCGTGTGACTCGGCAGCAGGATTATACTGCAGCCTCCTGTGTCCACAGACCCCATTTGGAGCCTATGCAAGCTTTTTCCATTTCTGTTCCACGTCGGGAGCTCACAGTTGGTCTGAATGGGCCCTGCCTGGTTGAACAATGGGACCGGCGCCCGTTCTGGGTCCACTCAGTGTTCGGGAGCCTGAGGATGAGCCTGTTCTAATTCACAGGTTCCTCCTGACTTGTTTCAGTGTGCAGATGAATAAAATGTCCCGTAAAAACAGGATTCCTGCTCTGTGCTGTTTCATTCACCAAACCAGTCCGAGTGCTGCCCGGTCCAAACACAGAACCAGCTGCTCTGACCACAGACGCCTGAGCATGGCTGATTCTGCAGTGGTTAGCATCAGTGGGCTGCTGGTTGGAGCCGTGGGTTCAGATCAGGCTTCTCAGTTCATTTGATTTCGTCCCTCTGATGAGCTGCAGTCTGACATCCTTCAGCTCTGAAGGTCAGCATCTCTCCACCATGTTTGTGAGGAAAAGGCATCTGTGATTATACTTCCTTCTGCGTGCAGCAGCTAAAGGAGTAACTAGCTTTAAGATTTCTGCCTGATTCTGAGGAGTGAAACACATCCATTTAGATTCATGCTGGTTTTGCCATGAGAGCTGGTTGTCTTGATCTTCTCTACAGATTCTTCTCACCCCACAGATTAACTGTGGCTTTACTGCAGCTCTTAGTCCTGCAGGCCTGGTGGGATGTTTAGGGAGAGAGAAAGTAAATTATTGTTGGGTTACAGAACTATCGAGTGTATAAGAAGAAACCAGAGCCTGTGGGTGTCAAAGAAAGCAGCCAATCAGAATTAATCCGAACAAGTCAAAACTGATTTGACTAAAAACAAAGAAGCCTTTTACTTTAACAGAAGTCCAACATGTAAGGTCCCTGATCCGAGTGAGTCCAACACTAAAGATGACACATTCTGCCCTTTTTAACAGTTTAACACAACTTTCTGAGGTCTTACTGAGAGTGTCTCAGCCCTGTTTCAGCACCTCTCTGTTAACCGGTGCTCGGCCCCATCCAACCTGAGACAGTTTAGCATGTAGCTAGCTGTAAGTTAGCCGCAAACTTGCTTTCTCATCAACAGTAATGGACCAAATATGATTTATCCACTGGGCTCTTATATCCTCTGAGGCTGTTTTAGGGGAGTTTTACACCTGCTGGTGACTCCAGATGCCCTGATATATGCTCCCAGGAGCAGGAAGAAGGGATTTTTACACTCCAGATGCCCTGATATATGCTCCCAGGAGCAGGAAGAAGGAGTTTTACACTTCAGACACCCTGATATATGCTCCCAGGAACAGGAAGAAGGGATTTTTACACTCCAGATGCCCTGATATATGCTCCCAGGAGCAGGAAGAAGGAGTTTTACACTCCAGATGCCCTGATATATGCTCCCAGGAGCAGGAAGAAGGAGTTTTACACTTCAGACGCCCTGATATATGCTCCCAGGAACAGGAAGAAGGGATTTTTACACTCCAGATGCCCTGATATATGCTCCCAGGAACAGGAAGAAGGGATTTTTACACTCCAGATGCCCTGATATATGCTCCCAGGAACAGGAAGAAGGGATTTTTACACTTCAGACGCCCTGATATATGCTCCCAGGAACAAGAAGAAGGAGTTTTACACTTCAGACGCCCTGATATATGCTCCCAGGAACAGGAAGAAGGAGTTTTACACTTCAGACGCCCTGATATATGCTCCCAGGAACAGGAAGAAGGGATTTTTACACTCCAGATGCCCTGATATATGCTCCCAGGAACAGGAAGAAGGGATTTTTACACAATATGTCACCTTTAATAAACTTACAGCCTCACAACAGCAGGCAGAACATCTCCAACCAGTGCACAACATTCTCACTGCAGCCATGCAAACAGTAGAATGACTTTACTTCAGTTAGAATAAGACAGAGACACACAGGGCGGGTGGAAACTGAGTCACCGCTGCTGCAGACAGCAGACAGGACGGGACTTAGATGGCTGAGGTGCCCCGGGATCAGAGCATCAGATCAAAGAACAGTCCAATCAGAACTCTGCATAGGAGAACCGGCCTGAGGTTGGAGCAGCTGATGCCTCGGCTGCTCTGCCAGACGTTCATGGTCCCCAGAGGATGAAGCCTTTGAATTCTTTTGTTGATTTAGGCTTTTCATCGTGCACCACTTCAGGACTGTAGGTTTAAAATGTCTGTATGTAGTTATTGTGAGCTGGATTTTAGGAGCTGCCAGGTGCAGCAGCTCCGAGGATAAACACATCCTGCCTGGACACTGATTGACTGAAGCTGCTGATGGGCTCCATTCATGTGGAAAAGGTGTAAGAGGAGGTGAAGCTTCCTAAACAGCAGCCTGTTTGCATGCAGCTCGGAGCTGAGAGCAGCGGGTCAGCCTCGCTCGGCATGGCTGCAGATTCTTCCTCATATGCTAATCTAACACCTCAGTTTAGCTGGGAGAAAAATGCACATTACAAGCATGTTTCTGCCGGTTATTTAGGTCGCTGCTCATAGAGCGAAGACCTCGCTGGAATATTTGGTTTATTTTCCAGGTGAGTGACCTTAAACGGGTGAAAAGCTGTTAATGTGTGCGGGTTTGGAGATGCAGGTTGTCCTCAGTGTCACCGCCATCGCCTTCATGTTTAACTGAGACACAGGAGGAGCAGGGAGGAGTCTGCAGAGGGAGGGAGGGGTGACAAAATGTCTGGCTGATGTGACACCCTGAACAATAATGTGTAAAGAGAGGTGACAGAGACGGATGCAGGAGGAGGAGGAAGGAGAAGATGAGAGAGGAGGAGTTTTAATGTACTTCTTTTTGCATGAATGGAATCAGTCAGCAGGACAAATGTGTGGCGATGACTTGTATTCAGGGAAATTATGAGCATGTGTGGCTCCCAAAAGGCGGCATGTGAGCTGGATGAGACCCTCACACTAACCACCATTTACTGGGTCAGTGATCGCAGAGCTCTGCTGTGGACTGCTGGAGCCAGAGCTCCTCCCGGTGGACAGGTTCGGGTACTGCAGCGCTCAGAGACGCTCAGGTGGGCAACAGCATCTGTGTGAGTGCTGCATGGACTCATCAATGAGCCCTAAAATGTCTGGCTGTAAACTAGCCACGCCCCTTCATTTGAATACAGGAGATAGAACAAGAAAAGGCTGAGAAATAAATGTGAAATTAGAAGATTAAAGTTTGCACAGCACCTGATTCAGCTGGGGCCTGTTTTCATGACTGAACATACAAACGTTTGTCTCGTTCCTTCTCCTCGGCTCAGTTGCATTATCAGAGCTTCAGTCAGAGCAGCTGCTGTCGTTCCTGCTGGGAAACATTCATCGGGCCCGTCGGCCTTCTCTGTGAAAGCTGCACTGAACTGCAACCTCATAAGGAAACTGGGTACTTCTGTTTTTAGGGTGACTAACATCAGTCAGGGACTACAGATTCTTGGCTAATTCAGTTTCTTCATGTCTGTGGAATAAAATGATGGCATAAGGAAGTGAAGGTAAAGGAGCAGCTGCTCTCTGGCTGCTGTGGACCAACTGACTTACAGCAGATGTTACAGCAGCAAAGACACTGTGAGGACAAAGGAGCATCTCGGCTGATGATACAGTTTTACTTGGAGACTTTTTTTCTCCTAAAAATATTCAGAGGATAAATGAATGAAATGCAAACAGTCTGTGGATAAAAGCTACTCCAGGTTTTATTTTCATGCTGTAATCTCCTTCGTTTGGGCAGAGCTTTAAATACGTTCTGCTCTCCAGCAGCAGCATCCACCATGTGTCACAGAGAAAGTTCAACATTAGTTTAACTGCAGTGTTCATATCCAACAGAATGTCAGCGGAACAGAATAAGAAGTCGTTTGATATGATGGGTTTATTACCCTCAATCTACAGTTCTGATGCTGAGCAGTATAACGAGAAGCAAAACTCTGGAAAAAACATTAAATACTTCAAGTTTTACAGAACCGAGTCCATCGAGAACCCCTCCCCTGAGGAGAGGAGCTCCTCCCCCTGACCATGGAGCTCCTCCCCCCTGATGGTGGAGCCCCTCCCCCCTGATGGTGGAGCCCCTCCCCCTGACCATGGAGCTCCTCCCCCCAGTATGGTGGAGCTCCTCCCTCCGGATGGTGGAGCTCCTCCCCCTGATGGTGGAGCTCCTCCCCCTGATGATGGAGCTCCTCCCTCCGGATGGTGGAGCTCCTCCCCCTGATGGTGGAGCTCCTCCCATCAGATGGTGGAGCTCCTCCCCCTGATGATGGAGCTCCTCCCCCCAGATGATGGAGCTCCTCCCTCCGGATGGTGGAGCTCCTCCCCCCAGATGATGAAGCTCCTCCCCCCAGATGATGAAGCTCCTCCCCCCAGATGATGAAGCTCCTCCCCCCAGATGATGGAGCTCCTCCCTCCGGATGGTGGAGCTCCTCCCCCCAGATGATGAAGCCCCTCCCCCCAGATGATGGAGCTCCTCCCTCCGGATGGTGGAGCTCCTCCCCCTGATGGTGGAGCTCCTCCCATCAGATGGTGGAGCTCCTCCCCCTGATGATGGAGCTCCTCCCCCCAGATGATGGAGCTCCTCCCTCCGGATGGTGGAGCTCCTCCCCCCAGATGATGAAGCTCCTCCCCCCAGATGATGAAGCTCCTCCCCCCAGATGATGAAGCTCCTCCCCCCAGATGATGAAGCTCCTCCCCCCAGATGATGGAGCTCCTCCCCCCAGATGATGGAGCTCCTCCCCCCAGATGATGGAGCTCCTCCTCCGCCTAAATACTTCAAGTTTTACAGAACCGAGTCCATCGAGAGCCCCTCCCCTGAGGAGAGGAGCTCAGTTTAAACAGAAACAATCGGTCGGACTCAGAACACCAACAGCTGATTTATCTCCACCTTTCTACACAGAAGTGAGCATCCAGAAGGAGCTGCTGCTTCCTGCCTCATTCAGAAGCAGGTTCACTCTGCCAAATGCAGACCCAACAGTTCAGTTGGTCAGCGGGACGTGAGGCTGGCAGCAAATCTACAACCAGAGAGAATAAACTTCCCCAGCGAGCTGGAACGCTGGTGACATGTACGAGTTCAGGTGACGGCGCTGATTAAACAGTAAGAGAGACTTCTGAGCTTATTTAATCTGCGTTTCCACATTCTGGAAAAGCTGGAGCAACTTCACCAACCACGACTTTACAAATCCAACAAAACGTCTTCCAAAGCTTCTGTATCTGCAGTAATAAAGCGTTTATTCTGGCAGTCTGTGTCTCATTTAATGAGCCGCACACGCAGAAGAGTCCTTCGGTAACCTTTTCCTGCTGCGAATTAAGACCTTTAAAGGAACACACCTTGAACTCTGAGTGTGCACGTTTGTCTGGACTTCATCAGGATCGTAAAACATTAAAGCATTAAAGCCTGCTGACGCAGCTGCATGACACACAGAAGCAGCCACACCAGGCACAGCAGGCAGGACACGGAGGGAAAGTTTAAAAAGCAGCCTCGGTGTGCCGTACCACCAGGAGGGAGGCAGCTCCCCTTCTCCTGTTAACAGAACCTCCAGAATGGTTCTGAATGTGCTGCTTTCAGGTAAAACCCAACATATCGCTGCTCACAGCAGGGCATCAACACCCCGTGTCAACCCAGATGTTCTGACTCACTCATGGGGAGGATCCAGGCTGATCACAGACAAACATCTGGAGACATATTTCCCACAAAAACAAACTATAATTCAAAGCTAATACAAGGAATTTAAAGTTAAACCCGACCGGAAGCAACACAGCAGCTGGAATCAATACTCCTTTCATTAGTAACTCTGACTGTTATTACAGCAAATGAATGTGTTCCAGGTTTATTCTCATTTATTCTGGGATAACGGCACCAAATACACACCAAACAGCAGGATCACTCAGAGCAGCGAGGGGCTTATTGCTAATACCCAGCTTTACAGAAAGAAATAAAAAGCCGTGTTTGTAATTATTCTTACAGATGATTGGATGGATGTTGGAGACAATAAACGTTCAGGCGTGTTCTGGAGCAGTCTGGGGAAACAGCCTGAAGCAGCAGGAGATCTGTTAGAGTTCAGCGGTCTAACGAAGGAGAAATGAATGCTACCTCCAAACCTCATTCAAGAGCAAACATGAGAATAATCAGTCTGCCTCAGATCAACTCTGCTGCAATCTAAGTGTACATTAGAGAGAAAACACTCAGCTGCTCATTTTCCTACAGCATTGATCCTTAAGAGCTTTTACATGTGTGGATCTCACATATCATCTGGTTCTGCTGAGCAGACCTTTCAGTTATTTCACCAGCAGTGGAGCTCAGACAGGAGGAAGAAAAGAGTTCACTGTAAGATCCAGAATATCGTGGAAAATTCTTCTTCTTTTCACATAGAATTCTGTCCTGATCAGCTTCATTTATTCATGTTTTATATAAAAACAGGAAGCAGCTGCAGAGATTCACTGAAACATGTTAAACATGAACATAAACCCAGAATCTGAGGCAGAAACAGAGTTTTTTATCAGTTCTCAGCAGCTTTAAAGTGAATCTCTGGTCTGAGCTCCTTTATTCTCCAACACAGCCTGAACCCTCTGAGACAAGCTTTCTGTCATTTCTTTAAGGAGTCTTCAGGAATAGTTCTCCAGGCTTCTTGAAGGACATCCCAAAGCTCTTCTTTGGATGTGGGCTGCCTTTTGTTCCGTTCTCTGTCAGATGATCCCACACTGCTTCAATAATGTTGAGGTCCGGGCTCTGGGGAGGATTCATCCCTCCATAAGACCTGTTGCCACTGATTTTCAGTCCACTTCTTGTGTCATTTGGCACAGCTCAGCCTTTTCTCCCTGTTTCCCTTCCTTAAGAATGGCTTCTTGACAGCCACCCTTCCATGGAGCCCATTTCTGATGAGGCTTGGGCCAACAGTAGATGGATCAGCTGAAGGTCCAGATGCATCTCTCAGGTCCTGTCAGGTCACAGCTGGATTTTTTCCTCTTTCTTAAGGACATCACTTTCAGATCCTGTTCATCTGCTGGAGATAGTTTTTTAGGCCTGACACTTCTTCTTTTGTCCTCCACTTGTCCAGTTTCCTCAAATGTTTTAAGGACACACTGCACACCATGCTGAGATATGCCAAGTTTTCAGCTAATAGCTCTTTGGGAATCACCTTGTTGCTGCAGAAATCCTATTTTCTGTCTGTCAAACTGTGTTTTCTTTGCTGTTTTTCATAGATGCAGCTAAAGAAATGGGAACAAATGATGTGTCTTTGTGACAGGCTGAAAGTGTGGCTGCTTTTTGCCTTAACAGAAAGAAATAAGGAGTGGCCCAATACTATATTATAAAGCTCTTAATGACCGAGCTCCATCACATCTTAAAGATCTCACAGTTGGATATTTCCCCAACAGAGCACTTTGCTCTCAGGCTGCAGGTTTCCTTGTGGTTCCCAGAGTTTCTAAAAGCAGAATGGGAGGCAGAGCCTTCAGTTATCAGGCCCCTAAAAGCAGAATGGGAGGCAGAGCCTTCAGTTATCAGGCCCCTAAAAGCAGAATGGGAGGCAGAGCCTTCAGTTATCAGGCCCCTAAAAGCAGAATGGGAGGCAGAGCCTTCAGTTATCAGGCCCCTAAAAGCAGAATGGGAGGCAGAGCCTTCAGTTATCAGGCCCCTAAAAGCAGAATGGGAGGCAGAGCCTTCAGTTATCAGGCCCCTAAAAGCAGAATGGGAGGCAGAGCCTTCAGTTATCAGGCCCCTAAAAGCAGAATGGGAGGCAGAGCCTTCAGTTATCAGGCCCCTAAAAGCAGAATGGGAGGCAGAGCCTTCAGTTATCAGGCCCCTCTCTGTGGAACCAGCTGCCAGTTTGGCTTCAGGAAGCAAGATTAGCTTAAAGTCAGGATTAGCTCAGGTGACTCTGAACTATCCTTTATTACGCTGCTGCTGTTTCTTCTTACTGTTGCTTCTGCTCAAAGGGAATAGTTGGGTTTATTTTTTAATTGAGGCTATATGAATAAGACTGAATTGAAGTGAATTTCACGACTGTGTCCAGCTATCTGCTCTGATGGAGGCGTTTGGTGAAGCTAACCTGAAGCCCTCGGCTCTGAAAGCAGCAGCCTCCTTGCTGCATGGCGGCGGGTTAGAGAGCAGCGAGGCATCAAAGGCCCTCTGCAACCAGCCTTCTGTGAAGAAACACTCCAATTAAATACAAGTGTCTGTGGCAGGAGGAGGTGCTGCAGGAGTCAGAGATTAGCAGGGAGCTGTTGGTGAAGGAGCGCAGCGGTTCGATATGTAGGAGAATACCAGCAGGCTGTTGTTCTGGCAGATGTTTCTAAGGATGAAATAACAGTGAGGATCCAGTAATTCCACCGGCTCATCTCTGAAGTTCTGCTGGCTGATGATGCAGGCCCTGAGAACCCCCGCTGTGTGTGGCTGGGATTAGTTTTGATGTGGGGGGGAATACACTCAGAGCTCTTTGTTAGGAACATCTCACCCACTCTGGGTCGGCCTTTTCGTGCTGGAAACTTTCCTCTGAGCTCCAGCTGCATCCCGGAGGAGTTCTGCCGGGTTCTGATCCGTTACTGAGGAGGCCTCTTTGCTCATTGTGATGTTCTCGCTTCACACAACTTGACTCTCTTGTTGACAGCACTACAGCTTGGAAAAAGGAAGGTAATCAGTCAGAGGAGGTTGGCTCCTTGGTATAATTCACAGCTGCTTTAAAGCTGAGAAAGTCTAGAGTCTCAGTTAGTCTGGAAAGATAGTTTAATAACATATAATAAAGCCCTTCGTAAAGCTAGAACTGCTTATTATTCATCATTGATAGAAGAGAATAAGAACAATTCCAGGTTTCTCTTCAGCGCTGTAGCCAGAATAATCCCAGGTTTCTCTTCAGCGCTGTAGCCAGAATAATCCCAGGTTTCTCTTCAGCGCTGTAGCCAGAATAATCCCAGGTTTCTCTTCAGCGCTGTAGCCAGGCTGACAAAGAGTCCGAGCTCTGTTGAGCCATGTATTCCTTTAACTCTCAGCAGTGATGATTTCATGAGATTCTTCATCAATAAAATTGTTTCTATCAGAGAGAAGATTGATGGAATCCTTCCCACTATTATCACTGATGTATCATCAAGTAGAGCAGCTTTAGAAGTATCTTTAGAACCTGATTTGTATTTAGACGGCTTCTGCCCAGTTGATCTTTCTGAGCTAACAACAGCAATAGTCTCTTCTAAACCATCAACTTGTATTTTAGACCCAATCCCAACCAGACTGTTCAAGGAGGTTTTCTCCTTAATCAATACTTCCATATTGGATCTGATCAATCTGTCTTTACAGGATATGTACCTCAGACTTTTAAGGTTGCTGTAATTAAACCTTTACTTAAAACCTATTAGCGAATAATCGCCCTATATAAGGCAGAGCCTCTGTTCTGAGTTCCTGTTTGAGCTTCATTCTTCTTCTGTTTCAGTCCTCAGTGCCAGATTCTTGTCTGCCCCCCCCCCAGGTGTCCTGGTCTGATTCACACCTGTCTGCTGGTAATCTCTCACCTGTTATTTATAGCTCTCCAGTTCTGTTGTAATGTCTGGTTGTTTGTTGGTTCTGTAGCTTTCTGTTTCTGCGCCGTTTCCTCCCGCCTCAGCGGATCATTTATCAGATGAAGCCACCCTCACCCTGCCTGTGTTCTCACGCTTCATCTGTGGCCCTGCGCCGGTTTAACCATGAGTCATGACATCTGTGAGGGTAACAGTCAGAGGAAATCTGTGAAAACAACAACAGAAGCACGCCTGCCCTCTGATGAGTAAGTCCAGGGAGAAAAGATCAATCCTGCTCTGGAATTTATTTTGAAAATCTCTCTGTCATTCCATCACAGTTTCACTTCCAGATGATTCATATTTCATCGTCCAGAAGCTCTCCTGGACTCGAACACGTCCCCCGGCAGCAGCATGAACCGGGCCGTGAGTCATCGTGCGTTGGGCTGTGTCTGATGTGCACATCAGCATCGATGAACTCTGTTTCAGGGCGGATGCTGTTCCTGCTCCTCAGACTGAGTCACTGCGGGCAGGAAAAGGACCGTGGAGCTATTTCTGTGCTGCTGCTGTGGTGTGGTGTTCATGCAGGACTGCTGGGACCCTGCAGACATGAATAAACATTAAACTCTCCTTTAAACATACAGCTCGGCTGCTTGTTAGGATCACTTGTTGGAAACGACTGATTCACCCAGAAGAAAAAGAAGAAACTGAAGACATTTGATGACTTTTGGATAGAGCATGAAATGATCTTCGCCTTCTTGTTTTCAACATGCCTGATGTTCATTTTTTGATGACTTCAGCTTCACACACGTCGTGTTTCTCATATTTATTTACAGCAGGCTGTCTTCCTTCATACCGAAGCATCGTGAATATTAAAATAATGATGTCACTGGCTGATCCTGGGCTGTCTGAGCCGAACTTTATGTTTAAATCTAAAGTTGAAATATGATGGCAGATGGTGAGAATGGAGTCTGTGTGTCCTGTTAACAGACAGGATTCACTCC
The DNA here is from genome assembly GCF_036924035.1 of Leuresthes tenuis. Taxonomy (NCBI): domain Eukaryota; kingdom Metazoa; phylum Chordata; class Actinopteri; order Atheriniformes; family Atherinopsidae; genus Leuresthes; species Leuresthes tenuis. The sequence goes on from NW_027325366.1 coordinate 33,953,793, forward strand.
TTCATCTTTATATTTACACACAGGAAGCACACTTACTTTATCCTGTGCAGATCCCAGGAGATAAGTGGTTGATAAGCAGAAAGATTTGAGTTTTTTAAGGGTTTTTTGGCAGATGATTCAGATTATAAACAAATCTGTAACCTGAAATTTACAGAGCAGGTCTCCTCTGATTATTCTGCTTCCAGAAACTGGATGAAATGCGTTCCACAGAGTCTGTTGAAGTTCAGCCTGACAGCATCTGTCCTGCCGCCATGTGTCTGCTGCAGTTCACCTCTTTCTCCACAGGAGGGCAGCATGAGGCTGCAGGTCACGTGATTGAAGAAGGAAAACAGCTGATCAGCTGCATCAAGTTACCGATACAGAGACTTTTATCCTGTGAAGTTTGTCTTTACAATATTTAAAACCCAGATTTCTTTCTGCTTTCAGGCAGTTTATTCTAAAGCTGCACGGGGCAACATTTCCCTGAGTTAGAATAAAACTGCAGGTATGACGGAGGAGCTGCAGCTCACTGAAGAACAGATGTGGGTCCTCTTTAACAAGCACACATGAACGTGGACTCGGTCTTTCTTAGTGTTCATCGTCTCTATCAGTCAATTAAATTGTTTGTTTTTTTTAAACTGGCAAAGAAAGTGTACTTTTTTATTTTATTTCATGTTTTATGAGATTTAAAACCCAACATGAGCTGATCATCAACTCATTTAGTCAGGAAACAAAAGAAAAAACAGATTTAATCTGTGGTTTAACTCTGATTTGTGGTGTTCACATTTTAAATACATTTAATTTTCTTAGTTTGCTCCCTCGGTGTTTAGTAACAGGACTACGAATGGAAATTATTACATTACAGTGTCAAACTGTGTTTTCTTTGCTGTTTTTCATAGATAGAACTAAAGAAATGGGAACAAATGATGTGTCTCTGTGACAGGCTGCTGGTAACAAAGTGCCTAAAGATCCAGTTTAAAATGGCTTCTTTGCTAAGTTGTCTGTTCTGTGTCGACACAACACTGGTTCATCCCTTGAGTTAGGAGCCTTTTTTCTGCCTGAATGGGTCAAAGGTCAGAGTTAAGTGGCTGAACAAAGAAAAAAACTCTGAAAATGCTCAGGAACAAGGACTGAAGATGAGGGAAAAAGCAGAAAATGTCCAAAGAAAAGCTGTGAAAGAGCTTCAGAAAGCTGCAGAACTGTTGATCAGGACACTTTAAAGGTTACAGAAAGCTGCAGAACTGTTGATCAGGACACTTTAAAGGTTTCAGAAAGCTGCAGAACTGTTGATCAGGACACTTTAAAGGTTTCAGAAAGCTGCAGAACTATTGATCAGGACACTTTAAAGGTTTCAGAAAGCTGCAGAACTGTTGATCAGGACACTTTAAAGGTTTCAGAAAGCTGCAGAACTGTTGATCAGGACACTTTAAAGGTTACAGAAAGCTGCAGAACTATTGATCAGGACACTTTACAGGTTACAGAAAGCTGCAGAACTGTTGATCAGGACACTTTAAAGGTTACAGAAAGCTGCAGAACTGTTGATCAGGACACTTTAAAGGTTTCAGAAAGCTGCAGAACTATTGATCAGGACACTTTAAAGGTTTCAGAAAGCTGCAGAACTGTTGATCAGGACACTTTAAAGGTTACAGAAAGCTGCAGAACTGTTGATCAGGACACTTTAAAGGTTTCAGAAAGCTGCAGAACTGTTGATCAGGACACTTTAAAGGTTTCAGAAAGCTGCAGAACTGTTGATCAGGACACTTTAAAGGTTACAGAAAGCTGCAGAACTATTGATCAGGACACTTTAAAGGTTACAGAAAGCTGCAGAACTGTTGATCAGGACACTTTAAAGGTTTCAGAAAGCTGCAGAACTATTGATCAGGACACTTTAAAGGTTACAGAAAGCTGCAGAACTATTGATCAGGACACTTTAAAGGTTACAGAAAGCTGCAGAACTGTTGATCAGGACACTTTAAAGGTTTCAGAAAGCTGCAGAACTATTGATCAGGACACTTTAAAGGTTACAGAAAGCTGCAGAACTATTGATCAGGACACTTTAAAGGTTTCAGAAAGCTGCAGAACTGTTGATCAGGACACTTTAAAGGTTACAGAAAGCTGCAGAACTGTTGATCAGGACACTTTAAAGGTTACAGAAAGCTGCAGAACTATTGATCAGGACACTTTAAAGGTTACAGAAAGCTGCAGAACTGTTGATCAGGACACTTTAAAGGTTTCAGAAAGCTGCAGAACTATTGTTCAGGACACTTTAAAGGTTTCAGAAAGCTGCAGAACTATTGATCAGGACACTTTAAAGGTTTCAGAAAGCTGCAGAACTGTTGATCAGGACACTTTAAAGGTTTCAGAAAGCTGCAGAACTGTTGATCAGGACACTTTAAAGGTTACAGAAAGCTGCAGAACTATTGATCAGGACACTTTAAAGGTTACAGAAAGCTGCAGAACTGTTGATCAGGACACTTTAAAGGTTACAGAAAGCTGCAGAACTGTTGATCAGGACACTTTAAAGGTTTCAGAAAGCTGCAGAACTATTGATCAGGACACTTTAAAGGTTTCAGAAAGCTACAGAACTGTTGATCAGGACACTTTAAAGGTTTCAGAAAGCTGCAGAACTGTTGATCAGGACACTTTAAAGGTTTCAGAAAGCTGCAGAACTGTTGATCAGGACACTTTAAAGGTTACAGAAAGCTGCAGAACTATTGATCAGGACACTTTAAAGGTTTCAGAAAGCTGCAGAACTATTGATCAGGACACTTTAAAGGTTTCAGAAAGCTGCAGAACTGTTGATCAGGACACTTTAAAGGTTTCAGAAAGCTGCAGAACTGTTGATCAGGACACTTTAAAGGTTTCAGAAAGCTGCAGAACTGTTGATCAGGACACTTTAAAGGTTTCAGAAAGCTGCAGAACTGTTGATCAGGACACTTTAAAGGTTACAGAAAGCAGCAGAACTGTTGATCAGGACACTTTAAAGGTTACAGAAAGCTGCAGAACTGTTGATCAGGACACTTTAAAGGTTTCAGAAAGCTGCAGAACTGTTGATCAGGACACTTTAAAGGTTTCAGAAAGCTGCAGAACTGTTGATCAGGACACTTTAAAGGTTACAGAAAGCTGCAGAACTGTTGATCAGGACACTTTAAAGGTTTCAGAAAGCTGCAGAACTATTGATCAGGACACTTTAAAGGTTTCAGAAAGCTGCAGAACTGTTGATCAGGACACTTTAAAGGTTTCAGAAAGCTGCAGAACTGTTGATCAGGACACTTTAAAGGTTTCAGAAAGCTGCAGAACTATTGATCAGGACACTTTAAAGGTTTCAGAAAGCTGCAGAACTGTTGATCAGGACACTTTAAAGGTTTCAGAAAGCTGCAGAACTGTTGATCAGGACACTTTAAAGGTTTCAGAAAGCTGCAGAACTGTTGATCAGGACACTTTAAAGATAACAGGGAGTCAGATGAGGACTCTGGGTCGGAACCATATCCTCTTTTGTCACAGACGGAGCTCGGTGACAAACCTTTATTATGAAAAGCCCCCCACCGGAAGTACACGCAGCTCGTCCAGCTGTTATCTTCATGTTCGTGTCCGGGAACAGGTTGGGCTCAGTTTCTTTGTAAAACGGGTAAATATCAGCTCAGCTCCAACTTTAATCGCCACAGACTTCCAGTTTGTCACTTTAAACCGGGTCAGTGCCACTTTTCTACTTCCGCATGTGTTGACAGAAACCAACCGTGACGTCAACGCCCAGATAACACTCAGAGGTGGGTGACCGGAACCGAACCAAACCTGCAGTTCGCTGCAGATAGAAGGCATGTGCATAAAATCTGAGATGTGGCGCCGCTGTCTCTTGCTGTCATGTTGCTTCTGCTTGACTTTATGAACCTGCTCCGGTTCTGACTCCGGCTCTATAAATGTCTGTTGCCTTGTTTAGCTCAGGTTTCTCTGTGGTCCTCCTCTAATCCATGATTCCACACACGGTTCTATTCCGAATCAGTGAGTGTGAGAAGCTCAAAGTCAGTCTGTCGCTTTATTCTTTAAATCAGCCACATGTGCAGCAACAGTTTCTGATTTTCCGTGCACTCGTGTGAAGAAGGTTACATGCTGCCGTTCCGACATCGGCCTCCAATTCTTATTTTTTTATAAAACGTCCCGTCACTCCGACCCTTTTTTCCTCCTATGGTCGGAATGGCGGTTTGTTCTGGGTTTTTTTAACATACCGCCATCCCGACAGTTCCTTTTAATAGCCTATTTTTTACCCAAAACATTTTGCACTAATGATATTCCGGCGCAAATACGCCCTAAAGTTTGGCGCACAAACTCTGCACATACAGAGGCCACAGCGTCGCAAACAAACTTTAATAATCTATTATCAAAAACCCCTGAATTTCAAATATAAAAATACAGATATTAATGTAACTCTGGCTGAAACTGATTAAGCAGAAATACAGTGTCAGTGAGCTGTCAGCAGCCAGCTGGAGCGGAGCTCTCCACAGATGCGTCTTTTGCTGTCATCATATGCAAAAGTAATAATTGCAATTACAGATATCACGGCAACTGCACAGGACACAGTTGCGAGCACTCTGCCTTGCCTTGCCAATAGGAGAGGAGAGAAATGACAGCATAGAACGTATAAAAAACAACAAAATGCAGTAAAAACGTTTATTCATGTTATTCACGTGATTTATGAGTACTCGCTCCGATTATGGGAAGCGCGGATGGGCTTTGCGCATTTGGCACAAACACACAGCCGTTGAGCAAGGCTTTACAGCCTGTTGATGTCTTAAGGTCCTAACTGGTCACACCTGGGAGTAAATGTCATGTAGAGATTGTTTTTACATGACATTACAGCTGAACATATAGCTTTCATCCACAAACCAACGTGGGAGAGCCCGAAGACGCATGTGCCAGACGCACATAGGCATGCGTAAAACCAATTTTGACCACTTCATGCTGCGTATTTGCTTTCTTCTGGTTAACTTTAGTTTCTTTTGGATTCTTGTGCGTATTATGGAGCCGTTTCGGTCCATGTTTGTAAGCCTTTTTTTCCTGGATTAAATTTTCGTGGCATTGGAGTGTGTGATTGAAAACCACCGCGGTCTGCTTCTCCTCCTCCAGCTGCCCAGACTTTGTGTTTTTAATTATCTGTAAACATGTGTTCAACATATAAATTGCATGAACAGAACGAAGGGACTCACCTGTTGAGTAACGCACATTTCCTTATATGGAAAGCCTTGTCGGAATGGGTGTTGCCACCCTGTGAAGAACAGGTGTCTCTAATATGTCACATTTTCTTTGCTTCGGAGCAACTCAGGCGTGTTAAACACCTGAGCTGCTTCGTGCAGATCACGTGACTCTTTTCATCACTTCCGCAGGTTCAACTCTCTGGATCCAGATCCTCCAGTTTTCCGCTGGATTCCCTTCCAGACTTAGTGAGGTGGGGGGTCTCTTTTCCTCAGGTTTCACTCTGTAAGATAAGAATTGGACTTGTTTTTTTTATTCTGTGGTTTCCACAGCAACCAAAGCTGCAGTGCCTCCTAGGGAGTGCAGTGAGTAATGCAGTTTGTATTCCCGCACACTGCAGGGCCACATCTGTATTATTCCATTGGACTGAGTCCTGTGTGAAAACTGCACAGAGGAAGCAGGTTTAATAATGACTTTTTTGTACTTTGTGACATCTGTTTTTGATGTGTGAAAATGCAAAAAAAAAGGGCGGGTTCCAGCTGTGACCAGATCAGCTGTGTGGGTTTCACACAAGACTCGGGTCCCAGATGTGACTGGTTCCAGATGTGTGGGTTTCACACAGGACTCAGGTTCCAGATGTGACCGGTTCCAGATGTGTGGGTTTCACACAAGACTCAGGTTCCAGCTGTGACCGGTTCCAGATGTGTGGGTTTCACACAGGGCTCAGGTTCCAGCTGTGACCGGTTCCAGATGTGTGGGTTTCACACAGGACTCAGGTTCCAGATGTGACCGGTTCCAGCTGTGTGGGTTTCACACAGGGCTCAGGTTCCAGCTGTGACCGGTTCCAGATGTGTGGGTTTCACACAGGACTCAGGTTCCAGATGTGACCGGTTCCAGATGTGTGGGTTTCACACAGGAGGAAAAAGCTGTGAAACGGTCCTTTTGATTTGAGAGCCACAGGAACTGTGGCCGGTCAGCTCTCAGCGACGCAGCCTTTATTGTGTGTATTGTGGTTTGAAAGTTGTTTCTGATTGGTTCATGATTTTGAACTAAAGTAGGCGGAGCCTGCAGCAGGTCCAGGTGAGGCTGTTCTCACCTGCACTGCGTTTTATAATAACTCCTCTCCTCTTCAGCATGGCCGTGTTTGAGAACTTCTCGGTGCTCCTGGAGCTGAAAGGTTTGACCGTGAAGGAGAAGATGAAGGTGAAATCTGCTGTGACGGAGAACGGGGGCAGCATCTGCTTCGTGGTGACCAAACAGGTGAGGCAGCGCCGTCACGCCTGAGCGCCGTGTTGTCAGGCGGCTGTCTGATTCCTGCCTACATTTCCCACAGTGCTCTCTGGTGGTGGCCAGCGACGTGTCCTGCCTGAGCTCCAACCGGCTGAGAAGCATCCAGAAGCACCAGACGCCGGTGGTCGGGGTGAATTACGTGTTCAGCTGCAGGGAGGCGGGCCTTCTTCTGCCTCTGGATGAATACAAGCTGGATATTTCCTCTGCTCTCTCAGCTCCTCCTCCTCCCTCTTCACTGAGAAGAGCTCCTCTCATAAACCAAGGTACTGTCATTCTCACCTTTATAATCAGCTTCTCTTTGAATGATCTCCACCCAGCAGTGACTCACCGTTTCCACCTCATCCTCCCACACCTTTACAGTTAAAAACTAATCAGCCCACACAGCAGGTGGGATAAAGGTCTCAGAGTCATGGATTTTAAGCTTCCTTCATCAGGACAAAGACTCTGTGTCCTAGGTGTAGACGACTCTGTGTCCTAGGTGTAGATGACTCTCTGCGTCCTAGGTGTAGATGACTCTCTGTGTCCTAGGTGTAGATGACTCTCTGTGTCCTAGGTGTAGATGACTCTCTGTGTCCTAGGTGTAGATGACTCTCTGTGTCCTCTGTGTAGATGACTCTCTGTGTCCTAGGTGTAGATGACTCTGTGTCCTAGGTGTAGATGACTCTCTGTGTCCTAGGTGTAGATGACTCTCTGTGTCCTAGGTGTAGATGACTCTCTGTGTCCTAGGTGTAGATGACTCTCTGTGTCCTAGGTGTAGATGACTCTGTGTCCTCGGTGTAGATGACTCTCTGTGTCCTAGGTGTAGATGACTCTGTGTCCTAGGTGTAGATGACTCTCTGTGTCCTAGGTGTAGATGACTCTCTGTGTCCTAGGTGTAGATGACTCTCTGTGTCCTCGGTGTAGATGACTCTGTGTCCTAGGTGTAGACGACTCTGTGTCCTCGGTGTAGATGACTCTGTGTCCTAGGTGTAGATGACTCTCTGTGTCCTTGGTGTAGATGACTCTCTGTGTCCTCGGTGTAGATGACTCTGTGTCCTCGGTGTAGATGACTCTGTGTCCTAGGTGTAGATGACTCTCTGTGTCCTAGGTGTAGATGACTCTGTGTCCTAGGTGTAGATGACTCTGTGTCCTAGGTGTAGATGACTCTCTGTGTCCTAGGTGTAGATGACTCTCTGTGTCCTAGGTGTAGATGACTCTCTGTGTCCTAGGTGTAGATGACTCTGTGTCCTAGGTGTAGATGACTCTCTGTGTCCTCGGTGTAGATGACTCTCTGTCCTCGGTGTAGATGACTCTCTGTGTCCTAGGTGTAGATGACTCTCTGTGTCCTAGGTGTAGATGACTCTCTGTGTCCTAGGTGTAGATGACTCTCTGTGTCCTAGGTGTAGATGACTCTCTGTGTCCTAGGTGTAGATGACTCTCTGTGTCCTAGGTGTAGATGACTCTGTGTCCTAGGTGTAGATGACTCTGTGTCCTAGGTGTAGATGACTCTCTGTGTCCTCGGTGTAGATGACTCTGTGTCCTAGGTGTAGATGACTCTGTGTCCTAGGTGTAGATGACTCTGTGTCCTAGGTGTAGATGACTCTCTGTGTCCTAGGTGTAGATGACTCTCTGTGTCCTAGGTGTAGATGACTCTGTGTTCTAGGTGTAGATCTCTCTGTGTCCTCGGTGTAGATGACTCTGTGTCCTAGGTGTAGATGACTCTCTGTGTCCTAGGTGTAGATGACTCTCTGTGTCCTAGGTGTAGATGACTCTCTGTGTCCTAGGTGTAGATGACTCTCTGTGTCCTCGGTGTAGATGACTCTCTGTCCTCGGTGTAGATGACTCTCTGTGTCCTAGGTGTAGATGACTCTCTGTGTCCTAGGTGTAGATGACTCTCTGTGTCCTAGGTGTAGATGACTCTCTGTGTCCTAGGTGTAGATGACTCTCTGTGTCCTAGGTGTAGATGACTCTCTGTGTCCTAGGTGTAGATGACTCTCTGTCCTCGGTGTAGATGACTCTCTGTGTCCTAGGTGTAGATGACTCTCTGTGTCCTAGGTGTAGATGACTCTCTGTGTCCTAGGTGTAGATGACTCTCTGTGTCCTAGGTGTAGATGACTCTGTGTCCTAGGTGTAGATGACTCTGTGTCCTAGGTGTAGATGACTCTCTGTGTCCTAGGTGTAGATGACTCTCTGTGTCCTCGGTGTAGATGACTCTCTGTCCTCGGTGTAGATGACTCTCTGTGTCCTAGGTGTAGATGACTCTCTGTGTCCTAGGTGTAGATGACTCTCTGTGTCCTAGGTGTAGATGACTCTCTGTGTCCTAGGTGTAGATGACTCTCTGTGTCCTAGGTGTAGATGACTCTCTGTGTCCTAGGTGTAGATGACTCTGTGTCCTAGGTGTAGATGACTCTGTGTCCTAGGTGTAGATGACTCTCTGTGTCCTCGGTGTAGATGACTCTGTGTCCTAGGTGTAGATGACTCTGTGTCCTAGGTGTAGATGACTCTGTGTCCTAGGTGTAGATGACTCTCTGTGTCCTAGGTGTAGATGACTCTCTGTGTCCTAGGTGTAGATGACTCTCTGTGTCCTAGGTGTAGATGACTCTGTGTTCTAGGTGTAGATTACTCTCTGTGTCCTCGGTGTAGATGACTCTGTGTCCTAGGTGTAGATGACTCTCTGTGTCCTAGGTGTAGATGACTCTCTGTGTCCTAGGTGTAGATGACTCTCTGTGTCCTAGGTGTAGATGACTCTCTGTGTCCTCGGTGTAGATGACTCTCTGTCCTCGGTGTAGATGACTCTCTGTGTCCTAGGTGTAGATGACTCTCTGTGTCCTAGGTGTAGATGACTCTCTGTGTCCTAGGTGTAGATGACTCTCTGTGTCCTAGGTGTAGATGACTCTCTGTGTCCTAGGTGTAGATGACTCTCTGTGTCCTAGGTGTAGATGACTCTGTGTCCTAGGTGTAGATGACTCTGTGTCCTAGGTGTAGATGACTCTCTGTGTCCTCGGTGTAGATGACTCTGTGTCCTAGGTGTAGATGACTCTGTGTCCTAGGTGTAGATGACTCTGTGTCCTAGGTGTAGATGACTCTCTGTGTCCTAGGTGTAGATGACTCTCTGTGTCCTAGGTGTAGATGACTCTCTGTGTCCTAGGTGTAGATGACTCTGTGTTCTAGGTGTAGATTACTCTCTGTGTCCTCGGTGTAGATGACTCTGTGTCCTAGGTGTAGATGACTCTCTGTGTCCTAGGTGTAGATGACTCTCTGTGTCCTAGGTGTAGATGACTCTCTGTGTCCTAGGTGTAGATGACTCTCTGTGTCCTCGGTGTAGATGACTCTCTGTCCTCGGTGTAGATGACTCTCTGTGTCCTAGGTGTAGATGACTCTCTGTGTCCTAGGTGTAGATGACTCTCTGTGTCCTAGGTGTAGATGACTCTGTGTCCTAGGTGTAGATGACTCTGTGTCCTAGGTGTAGATGACTCTCTGTGTCCTCGGTGTAGATGACTCTGTGTCCTAGGTGTAGATGACTCTGTGTCCTAGGTGTAGATGACTCTGTGTCCTAGGTGTAGATGACTCTGTGTCCTAGGTGTAGATTACTCTCTGTGTCCTCGGTGTAGATTACTCTCTGTGTCCTCGGTGTAGATGACTCTCTGTGTCCTAGGTGTAGATGACTCTGTGTCCTAGGTGTAGATGACTCTGTGTCCTAGGTGTAGATGACTCCGTGTCCTAGGTGTAGATGACTCTCTGTGTCCTCGGTGTAGATGACTCTCTGTGTCCTAGGTGTAGATGACTCTCTGTGTCCTAGGTGTAGATGACTCTGTGTCCTAGGTGTAGATGACTCTCTGTGTCCCTGGTGTAGATGACTCTGTGTCCTAGGTGTAGATGACTCTCTGTGTCCTAGGTGTAGATGACTCTCTGTATCCTTGGTGTAGATGACTCTGTGTGTCCTAGGTGTAGATGACTCTCTGTGTCCTCGGTGTAGATGACTCTCTGTGTCCTAGGTGTAGACGACTCTCTGTGTCCCTGGTGTAGATGACTCTGTGTCCTAGGTGTAGATGACTCTCTGTGTCCTAGGTTTAGATGACTCTGTGTCCTCGGTGTAGATGACTCTCTGTGTCCTCGGTGTAGACGACTCTCTGTCCTCTTTGTTGCAGAGTCCAAAGCACCAACAGGTAAACCAGCAGCTAAGACGTCCAAAGGTGAGACTGCAGTGAGAAGTGGAAATGGTCTGGATAAGATGAGGTGGGAACAGCCACCGGTGCGATGCACCTTTTGTCCTCATACTGGACTTTTCCCCTTTTTAAGTCTCATTGTTTGTATTTTTAATGCAGAGGTGATGCTGTTTCTGATAAAGTGAATCCAGATGTTTCAGAATGGACGAAGAGGCCAGATTGCAGGTAACATGAACACAAGTTTGTTCAGAAGGTTCAGTTCCTACTATCACAGGCAGTTATAGGAGTTAAGAATCAGCATGATCAGGTGTCAGATTGATGCCGGGTCGGACCGATGAGCTGGAGGAGGAACTCTCTGAATAATCCTCCACACTCACTGAAGATGCTGTCTTACTGACCTCAGTTACTGGAGGGCTAAAGCTAGCTGTAACGATGCTAAAGCCTCATTCTGGATGCTTCCAGTCACAGTTCAGCAGCGCTAACATGGAGCGGTCCAGGTGAGACCGATGTGCATCTTCTTAAAACTCATCCTTCAGCATCATTTCCCCCGACAGTAAACAGCAGTTTCCACACATCTGGAGGCAGTGTGCAGGAATATTCTGAGCTAAAAGCAGATGTTGAATCATTTCCTGTGAGATGAACCTGACTTTTTAGGACTTTGCTGTTTAAATTTCACAGAATTTACGCAGAAACTGACTCTGACCTTCCAGCGTTTCCCGATGATTTCCAAGTGGTCAAGTATTCCATCTTTGAAAAGGTGAAGAAGCTTGATTTTGATGTTGGTTCTGGTTCTGTTGCCGTGGCACTGATGCAGATGTGTGTGCAGATGAACAGCTGGTGTGTTCTGGAGCTGCAGAGCGCCAGAACCGAGCCGGGCCGGCGCTATCGTGTGGTCAGGCATCGGAAGGACGCCGCGGCGGCGGAGGTGAGGCGTGGCGCTGCGTGGTTGAACCTGCGGCTCTTTGTCCTTTGTGTCCTGAAACAAACTGTTGGACGTTATTCTTTCAGTCTGCAGCGTAACTGCAGCCTTTGGAAAAGCCTTTGGATGGACACAAGAAGTTCTCACCTGAGAGCTCAGCACTCTGAGACATCTTCGGATTACGGAAATCCTTTTTTCTGTGTGTGAGCAGAAGGCGGCGCTGAGGGATCAGCTGGTGTTTCTGTCCACCTCAGAAGAGGCTCGGGACGTGTTCGAGGCCCTGAGCAAAGCCTTGGAGGCTGCTGGTATGAGGAAGAGGAGCAGCCTTCCCCCAGAGGCCTCGGGCCTGGGCTCCACCCCCCTCCAGCAGGTCAGACCTGATGCAACTTTGGATAAAACTCTTAATTTTACTTTTATATACTGGTCAAACATGACAGTTTAAACCACACCCAGTGGTACACAGGAAGTATGTGAACTGTCACTCCCACGATGGGCAGCGAGCTTCTGTGAATGTGTGAAGAAAGGCAGAAAGTTTCTGGCCCAGTGAGGAGTTTCTCTTTATCGGCCCAACTGTTCAGAAAGTGCTTCACAGGTTCTGCAACATGCTGTGTTTGATCTGCAGCTGCTGCTGGAGGAGAAGCTGAACACTGGAAGCTTATCACAGGAAGTGGGTCTGTTTGTGGAGCTGCTGTGGACCGAGGCTCTGGGCTGCCTCAGCAACATCCTCAGAGTTTCCATGGAGCAGCTGAGCCTCAGTGATGTGAGGCTCGTATGGTTTGCCTTCAACAGAAGGTTTAAAGCAGGGATCCTGTTATGATGCGTGTTTGTGTGCAGGTGAGCAGAGCAGAGGGCTTGTTGCTTCAGGCTCAGAAGAAGCTGATGGAGGGAGATCTGCCGGAGGCGGCGTCCCTCCTGGAGGAGGTTTACATCCTGCTGCCACACAGGGAGGCTCAGCCCTCGAAACCAAGCATCAGGCTTCTGTCTCAGAAGCTGGACCTCTGCCAGGTAACTCCCAGCTCACAGGTTTATACGTTTAAGCTGCTTTAAAATGTGCAAAGTGTTCCTCAGACAGTCTGCAGCAAAGTTCAGGTTCAACAAATCGACAGGATTTTACACGTTTTATTTATAAAGCACAGCAGATACCATCAGGTCACTTCAGAGATTCAGTCCAATTCAAGCCAATTAGAATCAAATCCAAATGATTAAATTTCAAATGTCCAATTTATTCAGAGCCAATTAAACAAAGTTTCCTCACTAAGGAAACCAGCAGACTGCACTGAAACTTTTCTCTGATCCAAGCCCCGTCCTGAGCTGCACGAGGCGACTGTGGAGAGAAAAAACTCCCTTTTAACAGGAAGAAACCTCCATCAGAACCAGGAAGAAACCTCCATCAGAACCAGAACCAGGAAGGGTCCATCTGCCTGGACCAGCTGGGGCTGAGAGGACAGGAAAGAGGGGACAACAAGCAGCGTAACACCAGGCCAGAGACACCTGCTGAGAGAGAGAAACACAAGTTAATGACAGCAATGATGTCATCTGTACATGGAGGGAGGAGAGGTGCATCATGGGAGCTCCCCCAGCAGGCTGGGCCTATAGCAGCAGAACTATGGGATGTTTCAGGCTCACCTGAGCCATCCCTAACTATAAGCTTTATCAGGAAGGAAAGTTTCAGCCTGATCTTAAAGGTAGAGAGGGTGTCTGGCAGCTGGTTCCACAGAGAGGGGCCTGATAACTGAAGGCTCTGCCTCCCATTCTGCTTTTAGGGGCCTGATAACTGAAGGCTCTGCCTCCCATTCTGCTTTTAGGGGCCTGATAACTGAAGGCTCTGCCTCCCATTCTGCTTTTAGGGGCCTGATAACTGAAGGCTCTGCCTCCCATTCTGCTTTTAGGGGCCTGATAACTGAAGGCTCTGCCTCCCATTCTGCTTTTAGGGGCCTGATAACTGAAGGCTCTGCCTCCCATTCTACTTTTAGGGGCCTGATAACTGAAGGCTCTGCCTCCCATTCTGCTTTTAGGGGCCTGATAACTGAAGGCTCTGCCTCCCATTCTGCTTTTAGGGGCCTGATAACTGAAGGCTCTGCCTCCCATTCTGCTTTTAGGGGCCTGATAACTGAAGGCTCTGCCTCCCATTCTGCTTTTAGGGGCCTGATAACTGAAGGCTCTGCCTCCCATTCTACTTTTAGGGGCCTGATAACTGAAGGCTCTGCCTCCCATTCTGCTTTCAGGGGCCTGATAACTGAAGGCTCTGCCTCCCATTCTGCTTTTAGGGGCCTGATAACTGAAGGCTCTGCCTCCCATTCTGCTTTTAGGGGCCTGATAACTGAAGGCTCTGCCTCCCATTCTGCTTTTAGGGGCCTGATAACTGAAGGCTCTGCCTCCCATTCTGCTTTTAGGGGCCTGATAACTGAAGGCTCTGCCTCCCATTCTGCTTTTAGGGGCCTGATAACTGAAGGCTCTGCCTCCCATTCTGCTTTTAGGGGCCTGATAACTGAAGGCTCTGCCTCCCATTCTGCTTTTAGGGGCCTGATAACTGAAGGCTCTGCCTCCCATTCTGCTTTCAGGGGCCTGATAACTGAAGGCTCTGCCTCCCATTCTGCTTTTAGGGGCCTGATAACTGAAGGCTCTGCCTCCCATTCTGCTTTTTGGGGCCTGATAACTGAAGGCTCTGCCTCCCATTCTGCTTTTAGGGGCCTGATAACTGAAGGCTCTGCCTCCCATTCTGCTTTTAGGGGCCTGATAACTGAAGGCTCTGCCTCCCATTCTGCTTTTAGGGGCCTGATAACTGAAGGCTCTGCCTCCCATTCTGCTTTTAGGGGCCTGATAACTGAAGGCTCTGCCTCCCATTCTGCTTTTAGGGGCCTGATAACTGAAGGCTCTGCCTCCCATTCTGCTTTTAGGGGCCTGATAACTGAAGGCTCTGCCTCCCATTCTGCTTTTAGGGGCCTGATAACTGAAGGCTCTGCCTCCCATTCTGCTTTTAGGGGCCTGATAACTGAAGGCTCTGCCTCCCATTCTGCTTTTAGGGGCCTGATAACTGAAGGCTCTGCCTCCCATTCTGCTTTTAGGGGCCTGATAACTGAAGGCTCTGCCTCCCATTCTGCTTTTAGGGGCCTGATAACTGAAGGCTCTGCCTCCCATTCTGCTTTTAGAAACTCTGGGAACCACAAGGAAACCTGCAGCCTGAGAGCAAAGCATTCAGCTCTTTCTGCTACAGTTTAGCAGAAAGAAAAGACCCATAAATAAAAAAAAGGAGGTGAAATCCCTCCATCTCCTCCACAGGGACACGATGTGTTTTCAGAAGCTGCTTCTCAGACTAAAGGATCCTTCATGTCTGCATTTCTCAGCCGCTGCCTCATAAAATCTTTGATTGTGACATTTTAAGGATGCTTCTGTGTATCCTCTGTGTTCTAAAGTTACCCACAATGCATTGTGCATGTAAAAAACGCTGCAGATGGACTGGGGTTGGCACAGCAGGCATTCAAACTTTTATTTGTTTTCACCATAAAGTAGTTTTTGCCGGAAGGAGAGCAGCTGGTGGTCAGGAGGAAGCTTTATGGAGCCGTGAGGAACTGAAGGTTCCTGAATATAACGGGTAGTGCTGCTATCTCTTTGAGGAGAGGTCACCATAGTAACCCTGATCAGTGCTTCCTGGGGGTCAGAAATGGAAGTTCTTCACATGTAAGGTAGCACAGCCATGGTTGGTGGGATTTCTGGCTGCTGTTTTAACATCAAATGATTTAATTTGACTTGTTCCTTGTTGGTTTGAGTGGAAGCTTTTGATCAAAGTGTGTGTTTGAGCTCCCAGCTTCTGTCTGTTCGTCCAGTTAATCCGAGATGTTCTGAGCTTGAGTGAGATGACTCTGGGGAGCTCGGTCCCGACCAGCGTGGGGAAGTACCGCGCCCTGCGGTGCAGCATGGAGGCCGTCCCCCCCAGCAGCTCTGAGTTCCAGGCCGTCGCCCGCCTGCTGCAGAACAGGTAGATGCTGCCACGCCTTTCTGAAACCTTTCGGAGGTGCTCATGTTTCTGTGTGTGCTCTGCAGCGGAGTGCAGATCCAGCAGATTGTGCGGGTCAGCAGGGGGGTGGAGCTTCAGACCTTCAAGAGCGAGCTGGAGAACGTGAAGACCCTCCTCCATTCCTCCGGCCCCAGTAACTTCGTGGGAATCCTGTCCCGGTGAGAGCTGAAAACACGATGTCAGACTGAAGATGGTGCAGAGTTCCACGTTAAATCATTTTCTCTGAAGGGTTCATGGAAGAAATTCTTCACACGTTTTCAGAACCTTCTGGACTTTAAGACGTAGCTTAAGTCTCCAGAGCTCTGAAAAACAGAACCTCAGACAAAGAAGAGCCTCAGAAAGCAGGTAACCCTGCTCTGTTTGGCTGTAAAACAGTGAAGCTGTCGGTTGTTTGAGCCTTTTTGTGGTACATCCATGAGAACATTTGGAGCTGTAAGCAGAGCTTTCTGTGCTGCGTTTCTTTTCACCAGATGCTGCAGACCAACTGTTTCTGAAAGCTTCACATGAGAGCTTCACCTCTGAGCTCCTCTGTCTGTGATGCAGTAAACCTTCTGTTTTATTGCTTTAGATCAGGGGTCAGGAACCTATGGCTCGTGAGCCAGGTGTGGCTCTCTTGATGATTGCATCTGGCTCACAGATAAAACTAAATATTCTCACTTGTTTTAATCCATCCATCGATTTTTCATGTCCTGTTCAGGGCTGCAGGAGCAATTGTCCATTATTTTAATTGGATGATACTGGACTACGTTGGCAGCGTAAAACAGGTAAACGCCCCCTTTTGAATCAGTCTGCTCGGTCATTAGCTCAAAGCTAACCCTTATCGCTAAGGAGTATCGTACATTTCAGGCCGAATGGACTGAAGAATTCGCCTTTGTGGAGAGAGCAAATTCTGCGGTGTGTCTAATTTGCAAAGACAAAATTACATCGATGAAACGGTCGAATGTAAAGCGGCACTTCGACACGCGCCATGCTACCTTTGCATCAAAATACCCGGCAGGAGACAGCAGAAAGAAAGCGAGCCGAGAGCTACTAAAATATATTATATGGCTCTCATTGAAATAAATTTCCAAATTTTTTGCTTTCATGGCTCTCTTAGTCAAAAAGGTTCCCGACCCCTGAGTTAGACTGTAAGAAATGGGACTTTATATTTGATTTTATCACCTCAGGGGCCTGCTGCTTCCCCTTGTTGCCGTCGGGCATCATGGGATCAAGAGGACAGATATTGGTAATCTGGGCAGCGGGATCTACTTTAGTGACGCCGTGAGGTTGGTAGAAAAGCCTAATTCCATTAAAGCACTAAGTCTGGTGAAGCCAGATGACGGCAGCTGTGTCTCCTGCGTCTGCAGCACCAGTCTGAAATACTCCAAACCCAGCCAGACGGACGGCGCCCGGCTGCTGCTGGTGTGCGATGTGGCGCTGGGACGCTGCAGGGACCTCCATAAGAGAGACCAGACCCTGACCCAGGCTCCTGATGGCCACCACAGCGTGCATGGGGTCCGCCACACCGAGAAAACCCCCTCTGACTTCGAGGTAGGACGCTGTGAATGTAGAGGGAAGCAGGAACAAACAGGGCTGTTGAACTCCAGTTGAACTACACGTTTTTGTGTTCCAGGATGACGAGTTCGTCGTGTACTCTGCTGATCAGGTGAAGCTGAAGTATGTGGTTCAGTTCATCGTAGACGGAGACCAGCTGAAGGACTTCAGTCCTGAAATCAACATGTCGGCTGGGCCGGTGCAGCCCGCCTCTGACCACGGTGAGCTGTTTCCCTCTTCTGTTAGCGCTCAGTCACATGTTGTCAGGTCAGAAAGAAGCAGCTCCAGGTCAGAAGGAAGCAGCTCCGGTTCAGAAGGAAGCAGCTCCAGTTCAGAAGGAAGCAGCTCCTGTTCAGAAAGAAGCAGCTCCAGTTCAGAAGGAAGCAGCTCCTGTTCAGAAGGAAGCAGCTCCTGTTCAGAAAGAAGCAGCTCCTGTTCAGAAGGAAGCAGCTCCAGTTCAGAAGGAAGCAGCTCCAGTTCAGAAGGAAGCAGCATCAGTTCAGAAGGAAGCAGCTCCGGTTCAGAAAGAAGCAGGAAGCAGCTCCAGTTCAGAAAGAAGCAGCTCCAGTTCAGAAGGAAGCGGCTCCAGTTCAGAAGGAAGCGGCTCCAGTTCAGTCCAGTCAGGGTGTGATTCTGGTTCACTCCAGACTGAGGGACAGCTTTTAAAGAACAGACTCAGGAGTAGTTGTTGTGTTTGGCCCAAATGTTTCCTGATGACGCAGCTGGGGCCTGAACAAGAAGCAGCTTCAACACACCCAGCGTGTCTTCAGCTTATCTGGTTTAACTAACCCTGACCCTGGAAGCCCCCGAAGCTGTTCTACGATGCCGGGTATCAGCTCTGTAAGGTGGCCCAGGTGACTGACTCTGAACCTGTGTGTTCATGTAAAACAGGTGGAGTTGGCATCAGCTCACCAGTCCTTTCAGAGCAGAAAGCAGCAGCTGCTGCAGACAAAGCAGGAAGAAAGATGATAATAATGCACACAATTTATTAATAATCTGATAAATATCGCTGCCAGGTCATCAAAGCAGGACTGGTTCTGATCAGTGGTCATCCAGACAAAGTAAAGTCTGTCCTTTCACACAAACATCCTCATGAATCAGATTTCTGTGTGCAGAGCTCAGCTCAGAGGATGAGGTGGCTGAAGACATGAAAAACCCTCTGGAGGATGTGACAGCTGGACTGTTGGACAGCTCCGGGCAGCAGCTCCCCCTGCAGGCCGTCCACGTGAAGTGCAAACTGATGGATTTGCTCTCTCAGGTGAACATTTAAACGCCTCATTTAGTTTAGTAGCTTCAGACTCCCAGATGTTAGTCTTTCACTGACTGCTCACAGCTCTGTTCGTCTCTCTTCTTTTCTCTTTTAGGTCATTATTTTCCAGAAATACACCAATCTGAGCCATGTCCCCATTGAAGCAAAGTATGTCTTCCCGCTGGACGATTCTGCTGCAGTTTGTGGATTTGAAGCTTTCATCAATGGAAAACATATAGTGGGAGAGGTAACCTGATCAGACTTCTTTTCCATTTATCCATTTCTCGGGTTATCGGGGACGGGGTCACAGAGGCAACAGGCTAACTAGAGGTCCCCAGGCTTCCTTATCCTCAGCCAACGCATCCAGCTCTTCCCAAAGAGATAAAATCTCTCCAGTGAGTCCTGGGTCTGCCTCCTCCCGGGAGGACATGTCTGAAACAAAAGGATCTCTTTACCTCTGCAAACTGGAATTGAAGGGTCAAAAGTAGGAATAAGGATCGGGCCTTAAACACCTGAAATTTCTGTCCATAAAAGTTATAATTAGATTACAGTTATATAGGCAGAGTCTGAAACCAGTTGAGTTATTACCAGCAAAGAGAGCCAAGCTCTCACTGCTGGTACAGGGACCTAATGGCTCATCGTAGAGGGCCCGATACCCAACATTCCTAAAGCACCTTCTGTCAGTCCTGGGGGAGGGTCTCCTGGGAAAGCGCCTGGTGGTTGGGGCTCCGTCAGTACGGTCTGTTCACCCTGGGTCAGTCCTGGGGGAGGGTCTCCTGGGCAAGCACCTGGTGGTTGGGGCTCCGTCAGTACGGTCTGTTCACCCTGGGTCAGTCCTGGGGGAGGGTCTCCTGGGCAAGCACCTGGTGGTTGGGGCTCCGTCAGTACAGTCCGTTCACCCTGGGTCAGTCCTGGGGGAGGGTCTCCTGGGCAAGCACCTGGTGGTTGGGGCTCCGTCAGTAGGGTCTGTTCACCCTGGGTCAGTCCTGGGGGAGGGTCTCCTGGGCAAGCGCCTGGTGGTTGGGGCTCCGTCAGTACGGTCCGTTCACCCTGGGTCAGTCCTGGGGGAGGGTCTCCTGGGCAAGCACCTGGTGGTTGGGGCTCCGTCAGTACGGTCCGTTCACCCTGGGTCAGTCCTGGGGGAGGGTCTCGTGGGCAAGCGCCTGGTGGTTGGGGCTCCGTCAGTACGGTCCGTTCACCCTGGGTCAGTCCTGGGGGAGGGTCTCCTGGGCAAGCACCTGGTGGTTGGGGCTCCGTCAGTACGGTCCGTTCACCCTGGGTCAGTCCTGGGGGAGGGTCTCGTGGGCAAGCGCCTGGTGGTTGGGGCTCCGTCAGTAGGGTCTGTTCACCCTGGGTCAGTCCTGGGGTCTGAAAGAGCTAAATGGGACCTGTGGACCCTCCAGCATTTGGTTTGGTGGGGTTAGGGCGGGTCTGAGATGGAGGCCTTGGTTGTGAAAGTGTTTACACATTCTTATCATCTTCTTTTATTCATTACATCTTCACTGTTGATTCCCAGAAGTTTGCTGGTCATGTCTGTAAATGATGACTGAAAATCAAAGATGCATAAACGTGCACAAAGTAACACTTTTTGCTTCGTGTGTTCGGCGCTCAGGTGAAGGAGAAAGAGAAAGCTCGTAAGGAGTACAAGCAGGCTGTAGAGAAAGGCCATGGAGCGTACCTCATGGACCAGGATGCTCCTGTACGTCTGCCATCATTCTGACTTTATTCTCACTCTGACTTTATTCTCACTCTGACTTTATTCTCACTCTGACTTTATTCTCATTCTGACTTTATTCTCATTCTGACTTTATTCTCATTCTGACTTTATTCTCATTCTGACGCTTCGTGATTCCCTTCACCAGCTGTGACGTCTTCTTTGCTCTCTCTGCAGGACGTGTTCACCATCAGCGTGGGCAACCTGCCGCCTGGAGCCACCGTCCTCATCAAAGTGACCTTTGTGTCTGAGCTGGTGGTCAAAGATGGGAAAATTCTGTTCTCCCTGCCCGGGAGTGTGGCCCCCTGGCAGCAGAGTGCAGCGCTCAACCAGACCACACAGGTAGGAGGAGCCTGGACGACACCAGGCAGGGAGGGGTGAAAACGGCAAACGGGACACAGTGGAGACGGAGCAGAGAGAAAACAAACGTGTCTTGGGTTGCCTTAATTAAGGGTCTTAATCATTCTTCATGAGTTATCGTAAACGTTGTTTAATTTATTCATTTATTTTGCAGCTTTGTGCTCATCTGGCTCAGTTTGCCCTCTGTTTTTACTGAACAGGTCACCGTGGAGAAGGTGTGTGTGACTGATGAGGAAGCAACAGCAAGGTGAGCTTATTCATTCTGTTTTAATGCCGTTTGAGTTAGACTTGGTTCATGGGAGCTGCTGAAAGGACTCGCAGTTCGTTACCTATCGATCCTGTGAAATGGGAGTTTATTGTTTGGCGTGTGACGTTCCTCCACCGTCCGACTGTCCTCCATCAGGCTGCGTTTCACCACAGGTGTGGAGGTCGTGTTCATTGAGCTCTTTCTTTCCTCAGAGAGTTCACGCTGGACGCCTCAGTTGAGATGCCCCATGAGATCAGCAGGCTGCTCTGCACCACCCACAAAGTCCAGATGAAGGTGATTTCTCACACTTAAAACTGCATGTGGCTACACACTTCATCCAAGTCAGAAAGCCTCCGTTTTGGTTTTTTAAACTGGATGGGGCAACTTTTCTACCTGCGAGCTCTAAAAACTTTCACTGTGTCTGAATCATTTTACAAAACTTTGAGTCATCAAAGTATTTTTGGGGAAGCAAACATCACATGTTGATGGTTTTATCACATAGAGGACGGACTGTAAGGCGGTGGTCAGCGTGCTGCCGGGTCAGGTCATGGATTCAGACGGTTTCCAGCTGTCAGTCACTCTGTCGGAGGTCCACCTGCCCAGGATGTGGGTGGAGAAACACCCCGACAAGGAGAGCCAGGTCAGTCTCGTCCTCCCTCCTCCTTTCCCTGCCGCACGCCTTCCTCAGCGCTTCTCCTCTCTCCTGCAGGCCTGCATGCTGGTGTTCTACCCAGACTTTGACTCGGGCTCCGGGTCCGGACACAGGGAGGTCGTCCTGCTGTTGGACACCTCTGAGTCCATGAGGGGGGAGTCGCTCCGCTCAGCTCAGAGAATCGCCCTGCAGGTTCTCAGAAAGCTCGACAACAACCTCAACGTCAACGTCATTCTGTTTGGCACAGGTCGGTTTCATGGGATTTACAAAGAGGAAATACGAGCTCGAATACAGAAATATAAAACTGCATGAACCGGTGTGTGAAGCACGGGCGGAACCAGAACTTCTTTAGCTTTGTTGTTAGTTCAGGCTGTTTGGCATCTGAAAACTTTCTGCTATTGAAAATCAGACTTCTGTCGCCTTTAATGACGCAGACCGGACCTGAAAAGCTGAGCAGAACTTCAGTCAAGTTCAGTTTTCCTGACTGTTTCTGTTTGTGGCTGTCAGATCACACGGAGGCTTTCCTCAGCGCACAGCCGCTCAGTGAAGCTCATCAGGCAGCCGAGAGCTTCATCAAGGTGAGTTCTGATTAAAAACTGAAAGTGGTGGAATCGTTCATCAGAGAGAATGCTGACCGTCCAAAGACCGGGAGGCTTTATTATTGTTGGACTCACGAAGGAACCAGAAATAGTTCCAAGGTTCAACGACAGAAAGTTTATAGAAGCCAGAAATAAATATCAGACATCACTTCTACTACTGTTAAAGAGTCCCGACCCAGAGTCCCGACCCAGAGTCCCAAACCAGAGTCCCGACCCAGGGTCCCAAACCAGAGTCCCGACCCAGAGTCCCGACCCAGGGTCCCAAACCAGAGTCCCGACCCAGGGTCCCAAACCAGAGTCCCGACCCAGAGTCCCGACCCAGGGTCCCAAACCAGAGTCCCAAACTAGAGTCCCGACCCAGGGTCCCAAACCAGAGTCCCGACCCAGAGTCCCAAACCAGAGACCCAAACCAGAGTCCCGACCCAGGGTCCCAAACCAGAGTCCCAAACTAGAGTCCCGACCCAGGGTCCCAAACCAGGGTCCCAAACTAGAGTCCCGACCCAGGGTCCCAAACCAGAGTCCCGACCCAGAGTCCCGACCCAGAGTCCCAAACCAGAGTCCCGACCCAGAGTCCCAAACCAGAGTCCCGACCCAGAGTCCCAAACCAGAGTCCCGACCTAGGGTCCCGACCCAGGGTCCCAAACCAGAGACCCAAACCAGAGTCCCGACCCAGAGTCCCGACCCAGAGTCCCGACCCAGAGTCCCAAACCAGAGTCCCAAACCAGAGTCCCAAACCAGAGTCCCGACCCAGGGTCCCAAACTAGAGTCCCGACCCAGGGTCCCGACCCAGGGTCCCAGACCAGGGTCCCAAACTACAGTTCGTACCCAGGGTCCCAAACTAGAGTTCGTACCCAGGGTCCCAAACCAGAAGAATGTGTTTTTTCTGTGTTCAGCCACTTAACTCTGACCTATGAACCATTCAGGCAGAAAAAAGGCTCCTAACTCAAGGGATGAACCAGTGTTGTGTCGACACAGAACAGACAACTTAGCAAAGAAGCCATTTTAAACTGGATCTTTAGGCACTTTGTTACTAGCAGCCTGTCACAAAGACACATCAACAAGGTGAGCTATTGTTAGCATTACAGAGGTATGACGGAGGTGTTTTATGGGATGTGTTTTTATTCAAATAAACAGTTTTTATTCCCTGACACAGAAAGTTGATATCTGCTGTAAAAAAGCCTTATTTGAATCTTCTTCTTAGTATCATGTCTCTAGGTATTCTCACCAGTCCACAGACATCATCAGTAACCGGCCTCCTCTGCCTCTTATCAGCACTGCTGTCCAGTAGGGGGCAGCACGGAGCTGTGGCGCCCCCTGCAGGCGCTCAGCCTGCTGCCGCCGTCCCGCGGGGTCAGGAATCTGCTGCTGCTGTCGGACGGCCACATCCAGGACGCAGCGGTCACTCTGGAGCTGCTCAGAGACAACGCCGAGCACAGCCGCCTCTTCACCTGCGGCCTCAGGTGTGAACGGGGGTCAGAGGTCGCCCTTATTCATATGGTTTCTGTTCATACTCAGTTACCAGACGAAGGTGTGTCTTTTCAGCTCAACAGCCAACCGCCACATGCTGAGAGCCTTGGCACAGGCAGGGGGCGGAGCCTACGAGTTCTTTGATGCAAAAACCAAGCACACCTGGGCAGAAAAGGTGAGAACTTCCCCTGATCAGAGGTGAGGAGTTTGCTTCACATGAGAGGGGGCGGGGGTTACCGCCATGAATACCATCGGTAACCTCCCACTTAGATTGGTCATAGAAAACAGTCAGGAAGTGCACAGGTTTTTTTGTTATGTTTTATGCATTTAGCAGACGTTTTTATCCAAAGCGACTTACAGGTAGGCAGGTAGGGTAAGGGGGCCTTGCCTAAGGACCCCTACTGGGGAAACTTTCATGCAGGGGATTTGAACCCAGGCCTCCCCCAAGAAAGGGGGCGGAGCCTACGAGTTCTTTGACACAAAAACCAAGCACACCTGGGCAGAAAAGGTGAGAACTTCCCCGGACCAGAGGTGAGGAGTTTGCTTCACATAGAAAACAGTCAGGAAGTGCACAGGTTCACAACCTCTCAAAAGGAACCAAATGCATTTCTAACAGTGAAATCTATGATTATCCCTTTGAGGCAGGGATTATGGGGAGGTGTTTATCTGACAGCCTGATAGGGAGGAGCAGATACCTCAGCTCAGCGGGAGCATCCTGCTTATGAGATGCAGCTGCAACACAGTCCTGGAGGAATGAGGCGTAAACGCCTGACTGAACTGAAAACTTCCCAGATATCATTAAACTGTTGAACTGGCAGTAAAGCCGAGGTGCTTTTAGGTCATCACAGGGAAAACTCTAACGAGGCTCCAGATGAACTTTGCTGCTAAGCTGAGATGCGGTGAAACTTCCACATTTAATGAGTGTGTTCCTCCTGCAGGTGGAGCGGCAGGTGGAGCGCATGTCGTCTGTCAGCTGCAGCTCGGTGTCGGTGAAGTGGCAGCAGTTTAACCCGACCGCTCCTTCTCCCGTACAAGCACCCAAGCAGCTGCAGGCGCTGTTCAGTGACTGCCCCACTCTGGTTTACGGATTCGTGCCGCACTGCACTCAGGTAGGCAGCCCAGACATGTGACTGTAAACCTTTTAAATCATGGGATGCAGCCTCCCTCAGCAGAGACGACAGCCTTTCCAAACTGTCCTGATTTAATCCTCATTTCTTTCTGTTGTCAGGAAACAGGTGAAACAGAGTTTTTTCTCAGTTCTCAGCAGCTTTAAAGTGAATATCTGGTCTGAGCTCCTTTATTCTCCAACACAGCCTGAACCCTCTGAGACAAGCTTTCTGTCATTTCTTTAAGGAGTCTTCAGGAATAGTTCTCCAGGCTTCTTGAAGGACATCCCAAAGCTCTTCTTTGGATGTGGGCTGCCTTTTGTTCCGTTCTCTGTCAGATGATCCCACACTGCTTCAATAATGTTGAGGTCCGGGCTCTGGGGAGGATTCATCCCTCCATAAGACCTGTTGCCACTGATTTTCAGTCCACTTCTTGTGTCATTTGGCACAGCTCAGCCTTTTCTCCCTGTTTCCCTTCCTTAAGAACGGCTTCTTTAAGGACACACTCAAAGTTTCTCTGAGTATTGCACCATCTGACCTTGGGATGAACTTGCTGGGACGTCCACTCCTGGGAATGTTTCCACCTGCGAATAATCATGTAAAAACCAATGACTGCAAGGTGCCCAGGTCCTGTGGCTGCAGAACCAGCCCAGATCATCAGCCCTCCACCACCGTGCTTGACAGCTGGTATGAGGTGTTTGTGCTGATATGCTGTGTTTGGTTTCCTCCAAACGTGCTGCTGTGCATTAGGACCAAACATCTCCACTTTGCTCTGGTCTTTTTAGAGAGAAGAGGCTTTCTCCTGCAGCCCTTCCAAACAAGCCATCCTTGTTCAGTCTTTTTCTAACTGTGCTGTCATGACCTTTAACCTTTAACATGCTAACTGAGGCCTGTAGAGTCTGAGATGTATGACCCTTAACCTTTAACATGCTAACTGAGGCCTGTAGAGTCTGAGATGTAGCTCTGGGCTTTTTCACCTTGGGGTGACCTTTAACCTTTAACATGCTAACTGAGGCCTGTAGAGTCTGAGATGTAGCTCTGGGCTTTTTCACCTTAGGGTGACCTTTAACCTTTAACATGCTAACTGAGGCCTGGAGAGTCTGAGATGTAGCTCTGGGCTTCTTCACCTTGGGGTGACCTTTAACCTTTAACATGCTAACTGAGGCCTGGAGAGTCTGAGATGTAGCTCTGGGCTTTTTCACCTTGGGGTGACCTTTATCCTTTAGCATGCTAACTGAGGCCTGTAGAGTCTGAGATGTAGCTCTGGGCTTCTTCACCTTGGGGTGACCTTTAACCTTTAGCATGCTAACTGAGGCCTGTAGAGTCTGAGATGTAGCTCTGGGCTTTTTCACCTTGGGGTGACCTTTAACCTTTAGCATGCTAACTGAGGCCTGTAGAGTCTGAGATGTAGCTCTGGGCTTTTTCACCTTGGGGTGACCTTTAACCTTTAGCATGCTAACTGAGGCCTGGAGAGTCTGAGATGTAGCTCTGGGCTTTTTCACCTTGGGGTGACCTTTGACCTTTAGCATGCTAACTGAGGCCTGTAGAGTCTGAGATGTAGCTCTGGGCTTTTTCACCTTGGGGTGACCTTTAACCTTTAACATGCTAACGGAGGCCTGTAGAGTCTGAGATGTAGCTCTGGGCTTCTTCACCTTGGGGTGACCTTTAACCTTTAACATGCTAACTGAGGCCTGGAGAGTCTGAGATGTAGCTCTGGGCTTTTTCCCCTTGGGGTGACCTTTAACCTTTAACATGCTAACTGAGGCCTGTAGAGTCTGAGATGTAGCTCTGGGCTTTTTCACCTTGGGGTGACCTTTAACCTTTAACATGCTAACTGGGGCCTGGAGAGTCTGAGATGTAGCTCTGGGCTTCTTCACCTTGGGGTGACCTTTAACCTTTAGCATGCTAACTGAGGCCTGTAGAGTCTGAGATGTAGCTCTGGGCTTCTTCACCTTGGGGTGACCTTGCTGGGACGTCCACTCCTGGGAAGATTGACAGCTGTCCTGAATGTTTTCCACTTGTGAATAATCTTTCTCTCTGTAGAATGATGGACTCCAGATAGTCTGGAAATGGCCTTATAACCCTTCCCAGACCGATGGGCAGCAGCAGCTGCTTCTCTGAGATCGTTGCTGATGCCAGACTTTTTTTCTCATGCAGGCAACTCTTCTTGGAAACTTGTGTGGTCAGGAGCTGAAAACCATGGTGTCAACCAGTGAGCTGCAGAAGACCAGAGGCACAGTAAGAGCTCCCTCATGCACACCATCTGTCACTAAAAGGCTAAAAACAAGCAGGCAGTGACTTCTGTGATGTGTGTTCAGTTCCTCCACAAGCTCACGGCGAGGGCCCTCATCAGGGATTATGAGGACGGAAACCTGGAAACCACCGAAGCTGAGCACGAGGTACATTTTAGTGTGAGTGAGTCAGACCAAAGTGGAATCTCTGCTACATGCGACGCGTTTCTGCTGTTTCAGGGTAAGAAAGCAGAGCTGAAGTCCTTCATCACTGAGTTGAGCAAAGAGTTCTCCATCTTGTCTCAGTTCACCAGCTTCGTGGCCATCGAGGAGAGGGTTCGTTTCTTCTGACTTCACTCACTTTGCTCTCTGGATGTCAGGGATTTATCTGAATTCAGACCCAAATGGTTTCATGGTTGCAGGACTCTGAGCAGGCGGAGGACGGCGTCACAGACATCCCAAAGCTGATGGCAGAGGAGGACGTGGACATCCTCCCTTACATCAGCTGGACTTCAGTGAGAACACGCTTTTTCACACGATTCAAACCTGTCTCACCTGTGATTACAGGCCAGATCTGAGGTGGGATAGAGTCCCAGGGCTGATCCCTGAGGCATCCCACGTAGCAAAGAAGCCATTTTAAATTGGATCTTTGCGTCACAAAGACACATCTGTTGCCGTTTCAAACTGTGATGTGATTTTATGTCACAATAGAATGATATATAGGTACCAGTCATGATGTTAAAAAGGCTGAATGCCCTGTTGATGAGACACATGGTTCCATCATGATTTGATCTGATAAAATCAAACATGCTGACTGATTTTGTTCAACTAGCTCCAGTTTTATTAGGATTTAGCAGAGTTTTTATGTCCATAATGTGCTAAAACGTTAACGTGAATGCTGCCAGGCATCATCTGAGTGCTGGAAATCAGATGTTGAAACGCTTTAACTAACCCTAAAGTAGAAGATTGTTGAAGCCGTGCACAGATCTGCTCACAGTTCATGAGACAACAGTCGGTTTCTCCTGTATATTCACAGTAACTCACCCTGTGGGCTCATTTCTGCAGGGCTCCAGCTTGGATGAGAGTTCCTCCTATGAGAGCGATGAGGAAGACGAGGTGACTGATTTTGCTGAATCAGCAGAAATTTATGGAACTAGAATTCAGTGAAAAACTCCTCTGATGTCTGCATACGTTCATGTTGTAGGACACCAATGATCTCCTCCTGGCTGAGGATCATTATGATGTAAGTCCCTTTACACACACATCTGCACATATCAGTGTTTCCAGGGCAACAGATGCAGAAAATACTCTTTGAATGTGAATCTGTTTCAGGTGGAAACTGAAGAACTGACTTATTAGAAGCTAATGATGCTAAATGAATGTGTTGACTGTTCAGAGCAGGAGGAGATGAAACGTTCCTCAGTGCACGTTAACCTGCATGTGTGCCACATGCTGTGCTGATGATGGACTGCAGAAACACAGCTGAACCTCACAGGAACACGGACTCAGAGGCTGCTGACAGCTTTTAGCAGTCAGTCACAGGCAGATTCCCGCCTCCAGAAACTTCCTGGCAGTTGGAAACTCCTTCTGTGTCATAATCCTGCAGACTGAATGCTGGGATAGATGCAACTTACAGTGTGCTCCTGGGAAGATGGAGACCGACCTTCTTCTGAATGAACAGTGCTGAGCCAAAGTCCTGCTGCTGAGGCATCATGTCAGACAGATAAAACCCTTTTCTGCTCTCCATGGTAGAACCTGACTGGTCCAACAGAAGGACAGTTTCCTTCCTGCTGCTGAGGCATCATGTCAGACAGATAAATCATCCAGACCCTCCCCTCGCTCCCACCTCCTCCAGCTGCCCTGCGGGACACCAAGGCGTTCAACAAGTCTACTCTGTGCCCTGGGGGCCATGTCTGAAACGCCTGGGATGCCCGAGCAGACGCCTGAACCGGCTGAACTGACCTTTAGACGTGGAGGAACATTATTTCAGCTCCGACCCACAGCTGATGGCCATGAGTGAAGCCTGGAATCACTGTGGATCCGGCCACCAATCGCCCCCATTTCTGTACAGTATGGTTATGCTGAAACTCGCTCCCAACCCGGAGTGGACATCCGCCTTTTATCACTTTGCAGCAGCAGCAGTGCTGCCTTTCTTAATGAAGCCAGCAGAATCTCTGCAATCAGCCCTCGGCTGTGCCTGGAAAAGCAGTTTCTAAATGTCCTGATCAGAAGTGGGGAGTACTGTCACCCAATGGCTCGTGACAAAAGACCCTGCACCCCGTTCTCCCAAAGCACCTCCCACAGGACACAGCGAGGGACACAAGCTTTCTCCAGGTATACACCAAAGACTGGATGCCGTGCACCCCCCAGCCGTGTGAGGGTAAAGATCTGACCAGAATCAAAAGGACTTTGCTTCTGCTGAGTCTGCAGTTCAACATTCTTCCTTCCTTTCCATCGTGGTCGTCCTCTGGTCTTCTCCATCAGGTGGAAACAGCACCTCAGGATAAATGTCCTCCAGCCCAGGGACCGCTCACCCCGCACCTCCCAGGCCTCGGCTCCATTATGATAGAAGCTTATTATTCCATATCACTCCTGTTAGGAAGCTTTGGGCAGTATTTCTCCCACTTCCAGATGATGTCCCCAGTGGGCCGAGTTCTGCTGTCAGTGGATGAGAGAACTTGTTGTTGATGGGTCTGTATTTGTGTCTGTTACAGAGTGATGGAGATGAATATGGAGAGGAGGGCGCATTGTGTTGTGCACGCATCAGACGCTCTTCGGTTAGTACCTTCACAAATCAAATCTGCACAACTTGGTGATCTCTGGGTGCAGGAAATCTAGAAAAGGTATTTTTAGCCGAAGCTGGAGTCTGATCTGGTGATAGTTACATAAAGAGTTGGTAAGAATACAACATTAAATCAGAAAAGGTTTGGATTATATGGAAAAGAGTTTTAAAAATGCAGAAACTCCTGCATTTACTTGACTTAGCTTCACTGTGGACGGTTTGAATCCAACAACTTCATTCCTCTTAATTAAAGTGCATCATTTCAGAGCTGCAACACTTTGCAAACAGTGTCAGACAACAGTGAGGAGGTAACATGATGATCATGACTCGGTTCCACACGGTCAGAGGCGGCGTCCACTTCTCTGGGCTCGGAGGCGTCTGGGATGGACCGTCACACGGTGGAAACGTGTGCTGTGGTCAGACCCATCAGTATTCCACATCTTTGCTGGAAGAAATGGAGCAAAGAGCAAAAGCAGCATCCAGCCTGCTGTCAGCAACCAGTCCCTGCAGCCAGGCTCTGTGATGGTATGGGGTTGGATCAGGGGGCAAAGCTCATTTCCACTTCTGTGACGGCAGCATTAATGCAGAAAAGTTCCCTGAGATTTTACAGCAACATATGCTGCCTTCAAGGCCACATCTTTTCCTGGGACGTCCCAGCATTGTTCAAGCAGACCATGGAAAACCACATTCTGCCACATTCCAGAGGCCTGGCTGAGGAAGAAGAGGTACGGGTGCTGGACTGGCTGCCTGCAGTCCTGACCTGTCCCCAGCAGAGAAACAACCACCCCCCCGCACTGCTGCACACCTTAAGACCTGTTTAAGGAGGAATGGGACAAAATAACAGCTGGAACTCTGCATCACCTGGTTTCCTCAGAGTCAGAGCGGCTTTAAGTGTTGGCAGAAGGACACAAAGTGGGAAAAGGTTCACTGACTTTATGGGATGCTGCAGGTCTGAGGTGTAGAAATGATGTTTGTTCACAGATTAAATGAAGCTGAACAGGAAATCTGTTGAGTTCAGACTGTCTGACAGGAAGTAAAAGTAAGAGAAAACATCAAAATAACGGTTTTCTTCATCTGCTTTTACAGAAAACTATCCCAAGTTTTTCCAATTTGTGGCTGTAAAAGTTATTCTAAGCCTTTTAAGAAGGTTATAACATGTAAAACTGATCAGTTTAGTCTGTTTATGGGGTTGACAGAATGAGTAAAGGCTGAAAATCAACCCATACAACCACCCCCCCGCCCTGCTGCACACCTTAAGACCTGTTTAAGGAAGAATGGGACAAAATAACAGCTGGAACTCTGCATCACCTGGTTTCCTCAGAGTCAGAACGGCTTTAAGTGTTGGCAGAAGGAAACAAAGTGGGAAAAGGTTCACTGACTTTATGGGATGCTGCAGGTCTGAGGTGTAGAAATGATGTTTGTTACCAGATTAAATGAAGCTGAACAGGAAACATGTTGAGTTCAGACTGTCTGACAGGAAGTAAAAGTAAGAGAAAACATCAAAATAACTGTTTTCTTCATCTGCTTTTGCAGAAAACTATCCCAAGTTTTTCCAATTTGTGGCTGTAAAAGTTATTTTAAGCCTTTTAGGAATGTTATAACATGTAAAACTGATCAGTTTAGTCTGTTTATGGGGTTGACAGAATGAGTAAAGGCTGAAAATAGAGGAATGGGACAAAATAACAGCTGGAACTCTGCATCACCTGGTTTCCTCAGAGTCAGAGCGGCTTTAAGTGTTGGCAGAAGGAAACAAAGTGGGAAAAGGTTCACTGACTTTATGGGATGCTGCAGGTCTGAGGTGTAGAAATGATGTTTGTTACCAGATTAAATGAAGCTGATCAGACAAAGCATTGAATTGAACTGGTCACATTTAAACATGTTACTGACAGCTGGAAGGTTTCTGTGGGACCTGCTGTAACTTATTCAGTTTTTTCCTCATTCACAGACTCTAACCTCAGAGGGGAACTTCAGCTCGAGAACAAGTAATCGCTTTGAATCTGATGTCACGTTGGCTTTCATTCAAGACTCAGCTCCTCCTCCTCCTCCTCCTCCTGTGGGTCTTACAATGAGAGGTCAGTCGGCTGAACTTGACTTTGAAAGTGAAGAAAGTGACGACGATATGGCACATCGACTATATGACGTTCCAAGGATTAAAGCTACGGGCTTCTCCTTTGGACAACTGACAAGTTCCTCCAGTGAGGTTAATGAGTTAATGTTGGGGCACGGACAACATGTTCAGGTAACAACCAGCATGAACTGGTCACATTTAGAGAAAACATGCATGTTACTGACAGCTGGAAGGTTTCTGTGGGACCTGCTGTAACTTATTCAGTTTTTTCCTCATTCACAGACTCTGTGTGGGGAAATCTCAGAGGGGAACTTCAGCTTGAGATCAAGTAATCGCCTTGAATCTGATGTCACGTTGGCTTTCATTCAAGACTCAGCTCCTCCTCCTCCTCCTCCTCCTGTGGGTCTTACAGTGAGAGGTCAGTCGGCTGAACTTGACTTTGAAAGTGAAGAAAGTGACGACGATGTGGGATTTGGACTATATGATGACGTTCCAAGGATTAAAGCTACGGGCTTCTCCTTTGGACAACTAACCGGTTCCTCCAGTTCAGTGCTGCAGAAGCATTTTGTACCTCCTTCAGGTGAAGTTGGTTTCCTCAAAAGTTCCCCACAACAGAAGTTTACGATGGGTCGAAAGAGAGAAGCCATCCGATACCTGCCCAAGGTTTTTGGCTGTCAGGGTCGAGCTTCTCCCTCCGATCCAGCTGGTCCAGCTGGTCCAGCTCGTCCGTTCTCTGAGTGAGTCCGAAACACAGAACAACCTCAACACTTGATGTAAATGAAAGTTATTGACCTCATCAGCTGTGTTTGTGAGCCTCCACACCCCTAAAACATTTCTGTTTCAGCTGGAAGTCTGCAGCGCTGAAGCACAAGTGGGGAAACATCTTCCAGCTGCAGCGCTCGGTGAGATATTTGGAGTTTTCTTTGGGTTTCAGTGGCCAGATGACAAAAAGCTGCTCTGAGCTTCTTCAGAGTGTCTGTTTGAGATGCAAAACTCTATAGATTTATTGTGTGAACTCGATAAATAAAGACTCAGAACCACAGGATGTTCATTATGTCCTGATACATAAAACCTGAGAAATGAACAAGGATGTTCTGTCTTCATGACATGAAGGAACAGCTGAGTGAGATTATTGCTGTTTTCACATCATTATCCGCTACAAATGTAAGAAAAAGCTCTGGAGCGACGGACTCCACAGATGTAGAAGTTCTAATCCAGCGTTTTAGTCTGGGTCTGCACTGTAACCCAAAGCCTGTCACTGTGGTTCTGATGCTGCAGGAGGGGTTCTGGGAGTTAACCAGCGAACTGGGACAACTGATAAACCTCAACGTGGACGTCTTTGCCAACGTGTTCCTGAAGAACAAAGGGATACGCTCTCTGGGTGAGATCTCTGAGGAGAACTGGCTTTTTATTCCAGATTAAGCAGGAGCATGAGGCCTGAAAGCATGTCGATGACCCGTAGCAGCCGGCCGGCTGAATATTACAGAGTGGCTGCACCTCCTGCTAATTACTGGAATCCAGTGAATGGACCCAGCAGCACAAGGAGTGAATGATTGATTTTGGTTTCGTTACTAACTCTCAGTCCTTTTCCACATGTTTCCCACAGCTTTATCTCCATAAACTCAGTCTTTTATTTTCTCAAGCTGTTTTTAATGAGCAGTTCTGCCCTGCACACGATGGACTGAGTCTCATGTCTGCATCATTTTGGGAGAACAGTTTTGATGAAGTGGGTTGTTGGGACCCTTGTTAGAGCATTTCTGTTGGTTAAATAATCGGTGGAGCAGAGCTCGGCGATATGGCCTAAAATTCACGATATATTGAGCAGTTCACCTCGATAACTACCGCCACTCCTTGCACAAAAAGGTTTGGCCACTAGATGGGGCTGTGGCAGCATCATTTCTCCACACCCAGTTAAAGTGATAATAGCACGATTGTCTATGATGGACCTATTTATTGCAACTATTTCTGTCACTTTAAAAAGGACTGTAAGACCTACAGCGTCTGAAAATAAATGAAGGACTTTTAGTTCAGATTTATTGAACAAGCACAACTGAACAAGTTTAAAAGTATAAAATAATCTGCGTATTAAAATGCAACCATACGTTTTTCTTGGGAACAAGCTGCTGCTCCTCTTCCTCGGCCAGGTCGACCGCCGGCGGCGGCGCTGCAGCTTCAGGTCACCGTCTCTTCCCCTTGTTGCTACAGACTGGATGGGGTGGAGTCAGGTGATGAAGCCCTGACTGTTTCCTGTCCAGAAAGGAGAAAACATTTTATAGGCTGTTGATCAAGAGATTCATGGACAGTTGAGAAACTTCTCCAAATGTCAAAGACTTGCTTTGCTTTGTCTTTGTGCTGTAAAGACCTTCTTTGAGCTTCCTTTCCACATCACTTATTCACATCCTGTTGCTAGGATACGTCCCGATCCTGGACCCGACGGGACCCAGTCCCAAAACCTCTATCACACGACGACATACGCTGAACTACGTGTGCCGCGTCTTAAAGGGACGTGAACACAGCCGAATATACCGACATGAGCCAAATGAATTTAATTAAAATTCGGTTACAGTCGAACTTTCTGTGTCGGTAAATTTCTGGTATTTCGCCCTAACTATCAGGACACTTTCTAGGTTTGTTGTGTCACTGCTGTAGTTTGTGTTTTGGCTGTTGTTGGCACCGACTGTACCAGCT
The DNA here is from genome assembly GCF_036924035.1 of Leuresthes tenuis. Taxonomy (NCBI): domain Eukaryota; kingdom Metazoa; phylum Chordata; class Actinopteri; order Atheriniformes; family Atherinopsidae; genus Leuresthes; species Leuresthes tenuis. The sequence continues at coordinate 33,988,024 of NW_027325366.1, forward strand.
GGGTCACTGTAACTTTAAACCAACCAAATCAAAAGAAACGTCTGCTGGAGCCTCAGAGAAGTGACATCACTGACATCTGCCTGTACCGAGGTGGCAAACTGAGCCACATTTTACATTTGATTCTGACTGTTTGTCTCAAAAAGTTCTGCAGATTGTACTGTAAGTGCGTGTCTGTCTGTGTTAAAGGCACGAAGGCTCATGCAGACATCCTGAGGATGGTGGCAACCCTCCTGGTTCTGCAGCTGATGAGGATGGAGAAGATGGTGGAAGGAAAACTGCTGCAAAGCCTGTTTCGCCTGGAAGAGTCAGAGCTCAGGTCTGCACAACGACACACACATCAGCAGCATAACTGACTTTAGAAAAAGAACCAAAAGTAGAACCTGAAGCAGCAACACTCAGTCAAAGTTTATAGAATCTGCAGCAACAGCTTCTGGAGCTTCTCCAAGCAGCAGGTTACCTGCTGACAGGTGAGGGTGTCAGGATTGGGTATAAAAGCAGCTTCCACCAAAGGTTCAGCCTCTCCAACAAGGATGGGTCGTGGCTCACCGCTTTGGGCCAAACTCCATCAGAGAATCATCAATAAGTTCAGGAAATATTCCTCAGAGTCAGACTGGAAAGAACTTTGGTCTTTCAGCATCTACAGAGCAGAATATTGGGAACAGATTCAGGGAGTCTGGGGAAGTCTCAGTGTGGAAAGGCCAAGGACAGAAAGCCCTGCTGGATGAGCTGGGAGCCCTCAGGCAGCACTGCAGGAGAAACCGTCAGGCCACCATGATCCATACAGCCACATGGGCTCAGGAGGAGCTGGGAAAAGCATTTCCACTCAACACAGTCCACGGCTGCATCCAGAAATGTGAGCTGAAGCTGCATCACACCAGGAGGAAGCCATATATCAGCTCTGAGCAGAACCACGGCCCAGTTCTCTGGACTCCAGCTCATCTCAGAGGGACAGAAAGACAGTGGACACGTGTTCTGTGGGCAGATGAGTCCACGTTTCAGCTGCTTCTGGGAAAAACTGCTGAGAAAGAGCATCCAGCTGTTCTCAGAGGAAGGTTTAAAGCAGCGTCTGTGATGGTCTGGGGCTGCAGCAGAGTCCAGGGCATGGAGGGCTTCATCTGGGTGAAGGTACCACTGATGCATGCTGGATGCTGGAGTTCTGGAGAGACAGATGCTGCCATCAAGGTGGCTTCTGTGGTTATTTCAGCAGGACGATGCCAGACCTCAGATGAGTCCACGTTTCAGCTGCTTTCATCCAGAAATGTCACCTGAAGCTGCATCTCACCAGCAGGAAGCCACACATGACTCTGGGGCAACTTTCACTGAGCGGCTGCAGAACAGCTTAAATTGTCCTGCTTTTTTTGTTTTTCTTTGATCAGATGAAACTCTGACTCTTAGGAAACCCCGTCAGCTTCTGTCAGCCTCCTACCAGTTTGACTGTCTTGGTTGTGAATGCTTGCTGTAGTTGCGCTGAGTGGCTGTGTTTTCCCCTCCAGGCCTGAGCGTTGGGAGCAGGTGAAGAAGGCGGTGGACTGGGTGTGCTGGGCCGACCGGCAGTATCCGTGCATCTGCAGCCGGCTGGAGTTCGGTAAGAGCTGGGAGTCCTCCACCCGTCAGCTGCTTGGCTACGAAGGCCTCCCACCGTTCTCACCTCTCCGGGGACTGGAGCTGCAGACGACGCCGCTGTTTGCTCTTTAAACTGGGATAAAATCAGAGTTTCAGTTTATATTTGTGGGCTTTTCTTTGCCTCATAAAGGATTTTAATTGTCTTCATGCACTGATCAGACTCAAGAAACGGGATCTTTAATCGGGATGGGGCCTTTCTCACAGTATAACTGTCTTTATCAAGCAGGGTGAATATTTATGATTAGGAACTCATGATAAAATGTTCATATTTGTTCAGTTTTTGGCTGAACAAAAGAGTTTAATAATTTCAGTGTTTTTGTGAACAGAATATATTATTACATATATTCACATATACACATGGATGCACGTGCACGTGCACGTGCATGCTTACATTCATACAGAAATATGCATGAATTAATTAAATAAAAAACATACTTTAATATCTCTGAAAGACAATCACTGTATTTTATTTGAGCTACGTGACAGTTTGACCCCCCCCCCCCCCACAGGGAGCTATTCTATATATAAATATATGAATAGAAATACAGAATATATCCTTTGTATCTGTCTGATAACAGTCTTCCTCATTCCTCAGCAGCTGTTCTCATCATCATCATGTTTGTTCAGAAGCTTTCATAGATTAGTCTCTTAAAGTGACACCATTCAGACAGTTTCTCACAGTTGCTATAAAACTTTCATTCATTTGTACAAAAACAACATGTAAACAGTTCATATTTCCCATAGTTTGGGTTTTAGGAGCTTTCTGATGACTGGCTTTTGTGTTTGATACAGTATGAGTCATTTTAATGTTGGACGGACACAGAGATGTCGTAGCGATAGCGTTGCCTGATAGCGCTGCCTGATAGCGCTGCCTGATAGCGTTGCCTGATAGCGTTGCCTGATAGCGTTGACTGATAGCGCTGCCTGATAGCGCTGCCTGATAGCGCTGCCTGATAGCGTTGCCTGATAGCGCTGCCTGATAGCGTTGCCTGATAGCGTTGCCTGATAGCGCTGCCTGATAGCGTTGCCTGATAGCGTTGCCTGATAGCGCTGCCTGATAGCGCTGCCTGATAGCGCTGCCTGATAGCGCTGCCTGATAGCGTTGCCTGATAGCGCTGCCTGATAGCGCTGCCTGATAGCGTTGCCTGATAGCGCTGCCTGATAGCGCTGCTTGATAGGGCTGCCTGATAGCGTTGCCTGATAGCGCTGCCTGATAGCGTTGCCTGATAGCGTTGCCTGATAGCGTTGCCTGATAGCGTTGCCTGATAGCGCTGCCTGATAGCGCTGCCTGATAGCGTTGCCTGATAGCGCTGCCTGATAGCGCTGCCTGATAGCGTTGCCTGATAGCGCTGCCTGATAGCGCTGCTTGATAGGGCTGCCTGATAGCGTTGCCTGATAGCGCTGCCTGATAGCGTTGCCTGATAGCGTTGCCTGATAGCGCTGCCTGATAGCGCTGCCTGCAGGGCTGCCTGATAGCGTTGCCTGATAGTGTTGCCTGCAGCGCTGCCTGATAGCGTTGCCTGATAGCGTTGCCTGATAGCGTTGCCGGATAGCGTTTCCTGATAGCGCTGCCTGATAGCGTTGCCTGATAGCGTTGCCTGATAGCGCTGGTGGTGTCGTTCAACCAGAGGTCTGTTCTTGGCTAGACAGATTTTTGCCTAAAAGGGGCAATAGAGTCCAGAATCGCAGTACAGGTGGAGTGAAAGGAGGAGAGAAAATGATCAGGACAAACTGTGAGTCATTGAAAGCAGCAGAAAATTCATCGGCTGTGGTCACAAAGAAGGAATAAATAGGATTTATGATTAAAATCTTAAAAGTCAATAAATAGATTAAGATGAAGATTTGTGTAGTCATGTTTATTAAAATATATTTAAAATGATAATTTGTTTAATTTAAATGTGGCGAATGTAAAGAACAGGTGACGTAGGGAGTTCACGTGATGCAACGCAACCAATCAGGCGCCGTCAGCGTGCACGTGCCGTGGTTCTGTCTCTCTCTGCCGGATCAACGTCAAGGCGGCGCACGCTTTCGCCTGGAAATGACCGCTTCTGAGGAAGAGAGTAAGATTTTTAAACTGTTTTGTCACTTTTCCATCGGCGCGAGAGAGCGAAACACCACTTTCCCCCGCTGTGGATTATTTTGAGCACCGCGAAGAAACCGAGCGGGAAGCGCGTTATGTTTGTTAGCAGCCGTAGCGCTAGCTTTAGCATTAGCCACACGAACTTCGGTAAATTACAGGTGTGAAGCCGTGCGTGACTCAAGTGCATTTTACGGGACAATACGTGCGCGCGCGCTTGCGTATATATGATACTTGAGCCTCTGGTGAGTATCTTCACTGATATTAGTGTCATAAATAGGGGTGATATACACAGTTTTATATTTATGACACACTGATCTGTTCAGAACAATCCTGGCAGGTGACACTGTTCAGGATAGTTTTCAGTTTCCCTGTTTGAGTTTTCTCTGGAGTTTGGGCCAGTAAACATCAGTATGTGAGTTTCTATACACACCGAAATGTAGGGAGGAGCCTTCCTGTCTCCCACGTTTTACATTTCATCAACATATTCAGATGAAGCAGGAAGGAAAGTGTTTAAAACCTCCAGAGCCACACAGTTTGGTCAGAGCGGCGGCCAACAGCGCCGCTCAGTGGTGAAATACAGGTACTGTAGGATATAAATACAGAATATATCCATTGTATCTGTCTGATAACAGTCTTCCTCATTCCTCAGCAGCTGTTCTCATCATCATCATGTTTGTTCAGAAGCTTTCATAGATTAGTCTCTTAAAGTGACACCATTCAGACAGTTTCTCACAGTTGCTGTAAAACTTTCATTCATTTGTACAAAAACAACATGTAAACAGTTCATATTTCCCATAGTTTGGGTTTTAGGAGCTTTCTGATGACTGGCTTTTGTGTTTGATACAGTATGAGTCATTATTTTATAATATTCCAGTGATGTGCTGATGTTTAACAACCTGAGAGCACCTGCCTCCTCACTTCCTCTCCCATAATGCCGAGCGTGGGGTCAGTGATGATGAGGTGCTGTTTCCTTCTGGAGCGTCTCAGCACCCAAAGACGGCCCTGATTTATGAGCCTTTAAAGGATGCTCTGTGATTCTCAGGCCCTCCTCCATCATTTAAAGGATGCTCTGTGATTCTCAGGCCCTCCTCCATCATTTAAAGGATGCTCTGTGATTCTCAGGCCCTCCTCCATCATTTAAAGGATGCTCTGTGATTCTCAGGCCCTCCTCCATCATTTAAAGGATGCTCTGTGATTCTCAGGCCCTCCTCCATCATTTAGAGGATGCTCTGTGATTCTCAGGCCCTCCTCCATCATTTAAAGGATGCTCTGTGATTCTCAGGCCCTCCTCCATCATTTAGAGGATGCTCTGTGATTCTCAGGCCCTCCTCCATCATTTAGAGGATGCTCTGTGATTCTCAGGCCCTCCTCCATCATTTAAAGGATGCTCTGTGATTCTCAGGCCCTCCTCCATCATTTAGAGGATGCTCTGTGATTCTCAGGCCCTCCTCCATCATTTAGAGGATGCTCTGTGATTCTCAGGCCCTCCTCCATCATTTAAAGGATGCTCTGTGATTCTCAGGCCCTCCTCCATCATTTAAAGGATGCTCTGTGATTCTCAGGCCCTCCTCCATCATTTAAAGGATGCTCTGTGATTCTCAGGCCCTCCTCCATCATTTAAAGGATGCTCTGTGATTCTCAGGCCCTCCTCCATCATTTAAAGGATGCTCTGTGATTCTCAGGCCCTCCTCCATCATTTAAAGGATGCTCTGTGATTCTCAGGCCCTCCTCCATCATTTAAAGGATGCTCTGTGATTCTCAGGCCCTCCTCCATCATTTAAAGGATGCTCTGTGATTCTCAGGCCCTCCTCCATCATTTAAAGGATGCTCTGTGATTCTCAGGCCCTCCTCCATCATTTAAAGGATGCTCTGTGATTCTCAGGCCCTCCTCCATCATTTAAAGGATGCTCTGTGTTTCTCAGGCCCTCCTCCATCATTTAAAGGATGCTCTGTGATTCTCAGGCCCTCCTCCATCATTTAAAGGATGCTCTGTGTTTCTCAGGCCCTCCTCCATCATTTAAAGGATGCTCTGTGATTCTCAGGCCCTCCTCCATCATTTAAAGGATGCTCTGTGATTCTCAGGCCCTCCTCCATCATTTAAAGGATGCTCTGTGATTCTCAGGCCCTCCTCCATCATTTAAAGGATGCTCTGTGTTTCTCAGGCCCTCCTCCATCATTTAAAGGATGCTCTGTGATTCTCAGGCCCTCCTCCATCATTTAAAGGATGCTCTGTGATTCTCAGGCCCTCCTCCATCATTTAAAGGATGCTCTGTGATTCTCAGGCCCTCCTCCATCATTTAAAGGATGCTCTGTGATTCTCAGGCCCTCCTCCATCATTTAAAGGATGCTCTGTGATTCTCAGGCCCTCCTCCATCATTTAAAGGATGCTCTGTGATTCTCAGGCCCTCCTCCATCATTTAAAGGATGCTCTGTGATTCTCAGGCCCTCCTCCATCATTTAGAGGATGCTCTGTGATTCTCAGGCCCTCCTCCATCATTTAAAGGATGCTCTGTGATTCTCAGGCCCTCCTCCATCATTTAAAGGATGCTCTGTGATTCTCAGGCCCTCCTCCATCATTTAAAGGATGCTCTGTGATTCTCAGGCCCTCCTCCATCATTTAAAGGATGCTCTGTGATTCTCAGGCCCTCCTCCATCATTTAAAGGATGCTCTGTGTTTCTCAGGCCCTCCTCCATCATTTAAAGGATGCTCTGTGATTCTCAGGCCCTCCTCCATCATTTAAAGGATGCTCTGTGATTCTCAGGCCCTCCTCCATCATTTAAAGGATGCTCTGTGATTCTCAGGCCCTCCTCCATCATTTAAAGGATGCTCTGTGATTCTCAGGCCCTCCTCCATCATTTAAAGGATGCTCTGTGATTCTCAGGCCCTCCTCCATCATTTAAAGGATGCTCTGTGATTCTCAGGCCCTCCTCCATCATTTAAAGGATGCTCTGTGATTCTCAGGCCCTCCTCCATCATTTAAAGGATGCTCTGTGATTCTCAGGCCCTCCTCCATCAGTTCAGACGCTGCTTCAGTTCATCACACAGAACCTTTTAATGTTGGACGGACACAGAGCTGGGACAGGGAAGCAGATGGGGGAGATTCACTGCTTTTGATGTGAAGAGCAGTTCTGGGGATTGTCCTGATGGCCTTTATTACAGCACTGATGATGATGAGCGGGAACATTTCTAAGTTTTGCCCCGAAGCTGCTCAGTAACTCAGATTCAGTGAAGCAGTGAGCAGCAGAGAACGTGGAGTGATTTGTAGTCCTTCCTGAAACTTATTTTATTCTCTATTATCACACCTAGAAACTTATTTTCATGGTCTCTTCCATCAGAAGTATCTGCACCTGTGGATTCTTCTTCAGCTCCTGAAAAACATCTCAGTTTGACTTAGATTTAAGGATCATTTGTTCTTATTTCTGAAGTGACCACCCTATCCAGTAGCTGCCCCAGATTCCCTTTAATGCATCAGATACCTTCCACATCTATTTGATTTAGATATTGATCAGTGATGGACCCAGCACAGACCCCTGGGGGGCGCCACATGTAAGTAAGATTCTCCCAACTTTAGAAACACTTTCCTTTCACCTCAGTAATACCACCCACCCCATTTCGGTTTATTGATTAATCTGTCCTGATTGATCTATCGAGACAACGTAGACACGCCCACTGAGCGGTAAACGCGTTGAACATGGCGGCCGCCGGTGGCTGACAGGTGAACATCGTCTTAGCGTTAAGTTCGTTGGTCTCACCGAGGATCTTTACGACCTGCAGAGACGGTGAGCACCGCGGACATTAACATCTGGACGGAAACGGTGTCCCTGGTGTTCATGCTGTCCTGTTTGGTGGAAAATGAACGAAGCAAAGCCTGAAAGACAGAAAGTTTGGACCCTGCTCCAACTCCACAGCAGGAGAGAAGACCCCGATCAGAGGGGTAGGTACTAAAATCTTCATTTATTCAGAGTTTCGTAATAAAAACTGGAGCAAGGATTAAGTTATAGTGCAGAATCCGCTCTGCAGCCCGTCTTATATGCATGTAAAATCGGCCACTTCTTCCCTTTCTGTCGTGCGTTTCTCATCAGCTTTCTCTCCCGAACATGACTGAACTTTGCCTTCAAAGGTAAAAAACTTTGGGAAACCATTGAACTTAAATTATGGGTCAAATTAGCCCCAGAAAGATTATGAGCTTTTCAATAAATGTAATCGTAAATTAAGCTTTTTGACCCTGTGAAATAAATCGATCTGAGGAATTCAGATTTGCTCACGTGTAGAAAAGATGTGTTTTTTAAAAATCTCTGAAACACAACGACGATACAAGCGGTTTTGTGAGCATTTATTCGCAGATTCAAAGCAGAAAACTACCTTTAAAAGTCAGTGCTGCCAATTGGACGATAAAAACTCAAACTGTCCAATCAGAGGGCAGATGGTCTCGTTGCCATAGTTCCCGAAGGTCCTCAATCATTATATTTATCAGAAATATTTGTCTTGTTCTTTGCTTGAAACGAGTTGTTTCTGCATGGCGCCATTTTGTTACGGAGCAGAGAAGGAAGAACCATGTTGAGAAAAGCATGTTCTCTAAAGTAATTTATTTTCCACAACTTCATCCTCGTCTGACCGGCTGCTGAACATCTCTGTTAGAGCGACATCTGTGCCTTAGACTGCTGTTTAAAGGCAGTAGGTGGCCGCATAGATGCCTGATCAAAACGTTGTGAAAGTAATTAAACCATCTGCAAAGCATTCTTGTTGCAGCTAGTGAAATGTGTCATTAATCTCATGAGAGATAAGTTTCTAAACTGTTGGACCCCGCTGTAAAACAGTCTAAAGCGCTCCTGAACCCGCCTGAGTGAGTCCAGGCAGATTAGCCTGTCATCCATCTGTTCCTGTTCTTATTGAACTGTGACACACAGAAACAGCCCAAACTGTGTTGTTCAGGACTGTGTTAAGTTTTCTGCTGTTTGATTTGTTCGAACCAAAGTAAACGGCGAGTACTGACACCTTTCAGAGGGGGGGGGTTCTACTTTCATGTTCAGCAAAACCTTTTTATCCACTCCAGGTCCTCTGAGACTCGGGTCTTATGCAGGGTCTTCTGCTGGTCACTGCAGCCAACAGCAGAGCAGCTGACATGCTTAGCGCCCAGATTCTCCATTCTGCCGTTTTTCTCCTGCGATGAATGAAATCTGGGCGCCTCACCTGAGCTTTGCTGTTTTATCACCTGCAGGGCCTGGTGGGTGGAGACTGGGTGGAGACTGGGTGTTGGCCGCTGCTGGAGTTCAGATTCCGCTGCCCTTTCTACGTAGGAAGTGGAATCTGAACGCGGCGCCCAGACTAGAGACGAGAGAGTTCAAGTATTAGTGTAGAAGAGCTGGTTTTTGCCTCAGATGTCCCCTTTAAGAGGGAGAAGGGGATCATCTAAAGAAGTCATCTCAGTGTCTACTTCCTGGTTTGATGACAGCGGCTCCTCTGAAACGCTGGACTCAGCGGTCGAGCTTAACTGCAGCAGATCTTGAACGCCGGTCACAACGCCGTGGCGTCCAGCTCCATTCACATCAGTCGATAAGCACGAAGAACTGTTAGCTAAACTGGAGAAACCACCAAAATGTTGGTGCCGCTTTGTTGATGGAAACCTGGCAGAACAACAGCTTCCTGAAAGGTTCCTGGTCTTTGAGGAAACCGTGAAGCAGGTCAGTTTTTATTAAAGTTATTTTTCACTGTTAGCTGAGCTGCTAAATGTTATAATTAGAGAAGGTTAACCGATAAAATGATTACTGTGGTTCTGTCCTCTCCACAGAAGTCTGTCTCAGTCCTGGGGCTGAACCAGGATGAAGGTTCATCACATCCAGGCCATCTTCTGCTGTCCTGGCTCAGCTAACCCCGACAGCAGAGAGTTCACTAACTTATGCTTATATCTCAGGTTTGCTGCCCTCGCCATAATATTTATCGCCTCGTATATCTCCTTGAAGATGCTTCCCAATGAAAGAAAAGCCTGGTCTGCGCTGGACTCTGACGCCTTTTCCCAGTTTACACACATTGGACTCTTTCTGCTGCGGTTACAGCAGGATTTATTGTTGGAGGCAGAGCTTTCACACAGATCTCTCACCTGGAGCCCTCACCTGCTCTGGGGCCGGTCACAGCAGCCTTTAGCAGCTCCAGCTGGTGTCTGCTTCCTCCAGATGTTGGATGTACAGATGCTGAACGGGATTCTGAAGCTAACTGAAGTCAAATGAAAGGATGGCTGTGTTCCCACAGCTATAAGCTGGTTGGTGGTTAGTGGTTCTTACTCAGTAAATGTCTGGATTTATTGTGGCTGCTTTGGATGATTTGGGTTATTTTCTGTGATTTTAATTTAAATTTCTCATGAAGCTTTTCCCGTAGATGTGAACAACATGAACACAAAGAAAGGTTTGTTCAAATCTGTGATGGATTTATGGATCTTATTCATTTTACCATTAATGCTGTGTTATGATGACCTTTCACCCTGATGTTTGTGTTTCATCAGCATGACAGATGGAGACTTTCTACAGCTTCCAGCCTGAGTCTCAGGCTTGAGCTGCTGTGCATGAGCTGATCAGAGCTGGGACTGATGCCAACGTGTCGTTCTTTAAGGAGCAGGATTGCACCCATAATGCCAAAAGAAGGTGTTCTGTGTTCGTTTCCAGTTGAACGGTTCGGGTCAGATGATCTTCTCATCCTGACCAGTGGTTCTGTGTCCCCACAAACCAGAACCAGTGCAGATCCAGCATCCAGGTCCATGCCAGCAGCACATCTGCAACAAAGCAGCTGAGGGATGGAGCCCTTCCAGTGAGGTATCTCCCAGGAGCTGCTGCATGCAACAGCTGCTCATTCACGCTGTCCAGAAGGAGGTTTTTAGGGGGAAATGTTTCCAAATGTTTGTTAAGGATGCCAACACTAAACTAGGAGCACAAACAGGAGAACATCGGGCCATCGAGCCCTCGGTGCAGCCCAGAAGCAGCACTGCTGCAGGGTCCCTCCACACAAACCCAGCAGCAGCAGCCAGTTTTAATGTAGAAGCTCCATCTGTTGCTGGGGTTACGGTCGCTGCTCCATCACTACGCCTCCCGTATGGGAGACTGCAGATGAACTCACTTTATCCTCTTATCCTGAGGAGGTAAGTGGTTATTTTTCATATTTCAGCGTCTTCTTCTGCTGTGAGCTGCAGCTCATTATTCAGCCCTTCTTTCTGTCTTCAGCTAGCGGCCCACAGACTCTACACCACAGATCTGAGCCAGTTAAATAACTTTTTCTAAAGAAGGCGCCTTGTGAAAAATACTTAAACTCCAGAGGAGACCCTGCTGCAGGCAGAGAAGGAAGTTTATTAGAATATACGGTTTTACCAAAGACAGCTTCACCTGAACTGCAGTCTGCAGAGCTGCAGCTGAAAGGAAATAGAAAGGCATTATGTTGGCTTTGTAATGATGTAATGAAGTCATTCTGAATATTACTGTGAACACATTTCAATGCAGCTTCAAAGCAGATTGTTACAGAAACCCATTAACAGCTAAAGCAAATTCTATATTGTGATCGGGCCGAGATCGATCAATGCAGCAAACATTAGTTACAGATTATAAAAGATGATGAAAAAGGGCTTAATTAGGTTTGTCAAAATATTAAAGCCTAAACTGATAACCTTCATTAGAAATATAACATCAGACAAAGAGTTGGCGTCTCAGATCCTTTTGTCCTGACGAATTACAGCAAAACATTTGGTTCTTTGCTTTTTGTAAGTTTGCAGAAATAATTCAGACTTCTTTCTGGATCTGTTGGAACAGTCGAGTTCACATCAGTTCTTCACTGTTTTAAATGTGTTTCTGAGCTGTTAAACACACATAATTAAATGCTTTTATCATTCAGGATCTTCCCCAAACCGACATGAACTCAACAAATAACAATAAATGTGATCACAGCAACTCAAACGTCACAGATCAAATCAAAATGGTGCATCAGCTGTGTAGCGCTAAGGCTCAGTGGTTTGTAGCTGCCATGCTAACTCTGTGGTAAGCCGCCATGCTAAGTCAGTGGTTAGCCGCCATGCTAAGTCAGTGGTTAGCCGCCATGCTAAGTCAGTGGTTAGCTGCCATGCTAACTCAGTGGTTAGTTGCCATGCTAACTCAGTGCTGTCTCTCTTTAAGCAGTCTCAGCTTTCTGCTGTACTCCTGCTTAAGAGAGATGCTAACTCAGTGGTTAGCCGCCATGCTAACCCAGTGGTTAGCCGCCATGTTAACTCAGTGGTTAGCTGCCATGCTAACTCAGTGCTGTCTCTCTTTAAGCAGTCTCAGCTTTCTGCTGTACTCCTGCTGAAGAGAGATGCTAACTCAGTGGTTAGCTGCCATGCTAGCGCAGTGGTTAGCCGCCATGCTAACTCAGTGTCTCTCTTTAAGCAGTCTCAGCTTTCTGCTGTACTACTGCTGAAGAGAGATGCTAACCCAGTGGTTAGCCGCCATGTTAACTCAGTGGTTAGCCGCCATGCTAACTCAGTGGTTAGCCGCCATGCTAACTCAGTGGTTAGCCGCCATGCTAACTCAGTGTCTCTCTTTAAGCAGTCTCAGCTTTCTGCTGTACTCCTGCTGAAGAGAGTCTCGTACAGGCTTCTTGTTGCTGATGGGCGTTCAGGACGTGGAGGGAGCTGTGTGGCGGCGTGATGACGTGTGCAAAATGACTCGGAGCAAAGTGTGGAGACGTGAACACTTTGTAACGACAGCTTCATAGTTACTGAGAGCGACAGTCAGTTGATTTATTTACGAATGAATGAACGAAGAAATAAAGCAGGAAGAATTTTATCCTGGAAAACCTGAAACATTGAGAGAGCGACATGGAGAAAAGTGAGTGAAGCTGCAGAACAAGCAGGTAAGTTATGAACCTGTGTTTCTGTTCCTGGATTTCAGCTTTCAGTAGTTCTTTACTACACAGACCAACTTAGTACGAGTGTTACCTCAGTTAGCCAGCCTACTGATTCAGTTACATTTAGCAGGACAAATGTAAATGTTCTCTGCATGTTCCTCACAGAAGGAAACCTTTTCCCCTTTTACATGTGCTGCCTCCAGGTTTTTATACAGGGAATTAACAAGTAAATGATTTATTCAAAGCACAGAGGCAGCAGCCCGATGAAATGTTAGTGAAGCACAGATTTAAGTCATTTAGCTCAGCCCTCACCAGTTTGTTGGTGAACACAACACATATTTGCATTTTGTTGTCTACTATCTTTAGTTTTTTACCACTACAAGCTAAAGGGAAATGATAAAACGAGGTAAGGCTGCTCCTGGTGGGGGGAACTACCCCTGATGCTTGGTCACCTCGATACAGTCCAGGGAACTTTCAGACTTGGCTGAATCCTTTTAAAAATGAATACACATGAAAGATTAGAGATTTCTGTAGCCTGTTTGTCAGATGCAAGGCAGTCCGTGTTGAGGGTGGATATTAATGTTTAGAATGGTATCTATGAAGGGAACCACTGACCCGGGGGAATTCCTCGTTGCAAATTACTGCAAAAACATTTGTTGCTGAATTTGCTGAAATATCGTGAGACCGACCCTCTGATTGGACAGAATTCTCACTCATAATTAACGGAGTACTGAGTTTTAAAAGCAGTTTTATGCTTCCTATGTGTGAACAGTTTCTGGGGCTAATTTGAGCCCACAGTAAACCTTTTGATCAATATTATAAAGGTAGATTAAACACACAGACGCCCAGTTCCTCCACACAAACAAACCAAAACACTGTTTGAACCCTAACCCACCAGGAAGAGGACTGGGTGCATGTGGGGGAGAATAAGGCATGAGAATAAGAATCATGTTGGGCTACGTTCACACTGCAGGTCTTAAAGGGGAACTCCGGTGTTTTTAAACCTTATTTCTGGCATGAAATACGTTCATCTGCTCACTGAGAACAGTTTGGTGAAAGTCGGCGTCCTTCAGAAGATATTTAGATAACTGGAGATCCATATAACGGAGAGAACGGGGCTTAGAGGATGCAGCCTCTAAATAAGGCATTATCTGTCTTTATTTCACCAATACTTTAAGAAGAATGAATGAATGAACGTGTGCTATAGCTCATAGCTGCTGTTAGCTCATAGCTGCTGTTAGCTCATAGCTCTGTTAGCTCATAGCTGTTGTTAGCTCATAGCTCTGTTAGCTCATAGCTCTGTTAGCTCATAGCTGCTGTGTTGTTGTTATTGGCATTTATCGGGGGGCTTATAGAGGGCTTTCTACACACTCGTCTACTGGGATGATGTCATTAATGCGCGCTCACAAAAGTGTCTCAATGTCTCTGTATGAGTTCACAGATGTTCATATAAATACAAATGTTTTCTACACATGCACAAATTTCTCCGACAAATTTATTGACAAGGTCACAAAGTTTAACCTTTACAAAGCACTGCTTGAGCAACCAGCCGGAAGAGGACTGGGTGCATGTGGGGGAGAATAAGTGGACCCGATGAAGCAGCCAAACTTTGAGTAAAAGGCCAGTTTGACCCTGATTTCAGGTTGCGATGTTTCCAACGATCCAACAAACAGGTGGTGAACACCAGCTGGTTCACCAATGACCCCCATTTACCAACAAGTATAATCACATGGTTCACAAATCGCAAAGGTTCTGGCTGAGTGGGTTCCGCTAAAGGGAGGATACCTTGGAGAATAACTAAGAGAAGTCAGGCTGAAATTGATAATGAACCTCTGTGCTCCATATTTGATCCTGCCAATTTAAATAAGACAATCTGTAAAATCTAGGTCAAACGCAAGGAATTTAAGGGCTCACCTGGCAAGCAACCATCCAGCCAGACGTTTGATTTGTTGAGTAATAGAAAAATGAGGATTAACAATGCCACGATCATTTTGAATAAACAGTTTTTTAAACTTCATATTAAGACCATCGACACCAAAGTCTGCATATATTCTACGGGTCACATGATCCGCTGTCTTTTCAACAGAATATTAAGGAAAAGAACAAAAGATAAAATATCCCAACAGCGTACTAAAGCTCTAAAAACAGACAGATTCTCTCCTCATTCCTCAGTCTGATTCGTCTACATGGCAGAAGAAGGTTTGATGTCTCGAGGAAAAATGTCCCAAGGATCCATCCCCGGAGCGAGATTCTTCCAGTCGGGCTGAAGAGGAGGATTGTTTAAAGCCATCAAGCAGCCCAACCAGAAGCACTGTGAGGTCAGAGGTCTCAGAGTCACCATCACATCCTTTGAGTACTGACCTCCATGTTCGGGGACATGAGTCTGTGGAGGAATGGTTCAGTGTTCAGTTCATTGTTCAGCCTGAAGTTTGGTTCCTTTAGCTGTAACATGTGCCTCACATACCTGTAGAAGGTCTTCTTTGGTGCTGTGGTACAGAGCCATCTGCAGATTCTGAATGGTTAGCTGTCTGTACTCTTTAACCTGGGACACAGGAAACATGCAGGTTACAGACGTCTAATGACACAATCTGCTTTAATGATCCAGTTCAGACAACAGTCCTACAGCACAGAACCTTCTGAGGTCCACTGTTGGAGTCGGTCAGTCCAAACGCCTCTTCTATCTGCTTCTTCTTTTTCTTCATTTCCTCTGTTGCATCTTCAAAGGTTTTCTGGAAGGATCAGTTTCAAGCTTTATACCAAAGATCCACACTCACTGGAATTCAAAGTTGAACTTGGACAGGAAGTCAAGGAATGAACCGAGTGACGTTGCTTCAACAGTGTTACTGTACCTGAAGCAGAGCTTGGGCTGACTGTGGGTTCATTTCAGTGGCCTTCAGATCATCCTTTATCTGAGGCCACTGCAGCAGTTTCAGCCTGTCGTACATCTCTGTCAGTCTGGTTTTACTGACTGGGTTGTTACTGCTCTCAGTGTCTGCAGCTTTTATTGAAACAGCCAAATCTGCTGCCAGTCTGTCCAGATAGAAAATATAAAACATGACAGTGGAGACACTTTGCATGTGACAAACTGCTTTTGTCGCCCCAGATATCTGTACATAGATTACCTCTCTTTGAGTGATTTCAGTTCTTCCTCTTTTCGTTTCACAGCAGACCTGGAAGGGAGATGCAGAGTGTGAAGTAGCTTTAGCTGTAAGTAGCTGTCAGACCAGCCTGCTCGGTTATCCTAACAATGAGACGGGCTCCAGGTTGTGGTGACCACACCTCAGTTAAAGGCTGAACACAGACCCCTATTCTCTCCCTGTTAGTGCCTCAGGAACGGCTGCTGCTTGGAGCAGTCTCAAAAATACGTAGAACAGTGAGTAAAAAATGATGAGAAAAGGAAGGAGAGTTAAAAAGAAAATGTAGGACAGAGTAGTAACATCGTCTTGAACATGGCTGCTGCATCGGTTGCTTTATGCAGCTCTTATTGTATCCACACACTGTTCAGCTTCCTGTCTCACTGAAATAAACTTCAGAATAACATTTACCTTTCTTCTTGAAGTTTGTTCTTGTAGAAAGTCTCCATCTCAGTCATGCTGTTGGAATATAAACATCACGGTGAAATGCCATCATAACGCAGCATTAATGGTAAAATGAGTCGGATGGCTGGCTGTAAGATCCATAAATCCATCATAGATTTGAACAAACCTTTCTTTGTGTTCACGTTCATGTTGTTCACATCTACGGCAACTGGATTTCATACCTGAATCAAGTCTTTGGAAGAGAAAAAGACAAACATTTGAAATGACTTTGCTGGAGTTTGAAAACATTTTTCCATCACCTTTACATTCAGGAACGTGCTGAACAGCATCTATACATTCAGCTGCAATGGAGTAGCTAAAAACCAGCTGAGGTTGGTGGGATAACAGATGTTGGGGTTTCCCTCCTGGACCTGTTGCCTCCACAACCATACCTCAGATAAGCAGAGGACAAACTGGATGGATGGAGGGGTGGTGTACATCTTAAAGTGGTCCTATGGACAGACCCTCCAGTCTCTGCTGTGGATCTCTGCAGCTCCAGTTAACCTTTGGCATCCTTATTCCCTCTCCTATTAATGGGCTGCTTGTTAACTCTGAATTTTCAACACCGTGTATGGTAGGGATGGTGCTCTGCTGACCTCAACTAGGGGCGTTGTGAGTCATTGGGACGAATACTTTTAGAAACTCCTCAGTCACACAGACAAACCGGATGTGGGGCCTCCCATATCTGGGGCTGAGGTGGTCGAAAAGCTCCTTGGTGGCAGGGCCCCAGGGGTGGATGAGGTCTGTCAGGAGTTCCTCAAGGCTCTGGATGTTGTAGGGCTGTCTTGGTCGACATGCCTCTTCAACATCGCGTGGACATCAGGGACAGTGCCTCTGGACTGCCAGATCGGGGTGGCAGTCCCTCCCTCCCTCTTTAAAAAGGGGGACCAGAGGGCGTGTTCCAACTACAGGGGGATCATACTCCTCAGTCTCCCTGGTAAGGTCTATTCGGGGGTACTGGAGAGGAGGATCCATCGGATAGTCGAATCTTGGATTCAGGAGGAGCAGTGTGTCCTGGCCGTAGAACAGTGGACCAGCTCTACACCTTCAGCATGGTCATAGAGGCTGAATGGGACTTCACCAAACCAGTCTACATGTGTTTTTTAATGGACTTGGAGAAGGCGTTCGACCGTGTCCCTCTGGGAGTCCTGTGGGGGGTGCTCCGGGAGTATGGACCCCTTGATAGGGGCTGTTCGGTCTCTGTATGAACGGTGTCAAGAGTTTGGTCCACATTGCCGGCAGTAAGTCGGACGTGTTTCCGGTGAGGGTTGGACACCGTCAGGGCGGCCCTTTGTCACCGATCTGTTCATAATTTTCATGGTCTCTGCTTTTTACGGATGGTGTCGTTCTGTTAGTGTCGTCGACCTTCAGCTCGGTTTGCATTTGAGTGTGAAGAAGGAGCCACTGCTCCTCTGCATTGAGAGGAGCCAGATGAGGTGGCTCTGGCATCTGGTTAGGATGCCTCCTGGACGCCTCCCTCATTAGTGGTTCCTGTCAAGTCCAACTGGAAGGAGACCCCGGGAAGATCCAGGACAAGTTGGAGAGACTATGTCTCCCGGCTGGCCTGGAAACACCTTGAGGTCGCCCTGGAAGAGCTGGAGGAAGTGGCCGGGGACAGGGACGTCTGGGTTTCTCTGCTCAAGCTGCTGCTTCTGCAACCCGACCCCCGGAGAAGCGGCAGAAAATGGATGGATGGATCCTTATCACCTGTGGCCTGCTTGTTAACTCGAAAATTTGGTGCTCTGTTCTTTCTTGGCTGGTTTGTTGGGGTGTCATGTTGATAGATTTAAAGTGATCGGAGGGATATTCAGAGATTTTTACACTTTTATATAAACCCAAGCTGTACTTTTCCAGAACATTGTCTCAACAATCATCACAGAATGAATACTTTAGATATTTAATACAAACCAACACTGACAGCAATCTGTGTTTAAGGTTTGAGGATAAAAATGGAACCAAAAGGTTTCTTCTTATTTTAGATCATGTTATGATTTTATATCTGGGCTTTAGTGGGACAATACCTGTCTTGGACAGCTTTCAGTTCTTCCTCCTTCTGCTTAAGAGCAGAGAAATTCAGTGTGACTCAAAAAGCTCCAACATTCATTTTCTTCACAGCTCGGTGAAAGAGCAGATTGATTTAGACTTTTGATTTGGATTCATTTTTATTGGCCAGGTGTGGGTGTGTCTGAAAATATGGCAGACGAACACATCCACCTGCTTCCTGACAACGTTCATCATGCTCTGCACAAGAAGCTCCGAAGACTTCCGTCTTTATTCTGCTGCACTTGTTGCTCAGATTAAAACACTGTTCAGTCGGCCCAACGTCATTTAAGCTGATTTGTGATTGAAATCTAATAAAGAATCAGAAACTTCAGCCGCAGGCAGTGGTCACTGCAGGGCTGTTGTGCTGTACAGCTGTTATCGTGTCACTGCATGTCCACACTCCATCTTCCAGCTTTAGTCAGTTACAGACTGTTGCCTGTGTCACTAAAAGTTACCCCATTGTCCCTCCAGAACAAACACATTTTAATTTGACCTGATTTTTCCCTCAAACACTCAACACTGAGTATAACTTTAGAACACTGACACGCAAACATTTTCTCAGCTTTTACTCTCTTAAGGAGACAAGCCTTCTGTATCAAAGAGCTAATTAAAAGCTAAAGCTGACTGCTCCCCTTTAAATGGTGGTATCTGGCTTTGGTTTCAGAGGTGATTATAATAGAACAGCTGGTGGATGAAGCACGACTGCTGACCAATCAATGATGATTTTATAGTGTTTTATGAGTTAAACAGCTGATTGGATGATTAAAACCTTTGTTATCCTAAGAAGATCGTTCTTGTTGGAATAGCATCGTTCAGTGGATCACTCGGAGGCTTCATTGCTTGATGATGATTGTGCCTGCTGTGGTGATTTTGTATAAATTGAGTCACATCTGGACTTTCTAACAGCAGCATTTATGAACTCACAGAGCAGGAATTAGAGCAAAATGATGTAGACTCTACTGGAAGGCCTTTGGATGGGCCATCACAGTGTTAAAGTGCTTTAACCTACAGGGTACTTACGTGGCCTCAAGTTTCTCTTTGTAAAATGTCTCCATCTCTACAGATGTTTTACTAACTGAGAGATTTCTGCTCTTTTTTTCCTCAATGTCTCGTGAAACAGGAAACTCTGCTGCCATTCTGGAACAAAACAGACAGAAGTGTGTGTAAAACCATCAGGTTTAGATGCAGATCTGTGAGTGAGTAGCTGACTGAAGTCCACCGTGTGTTCATGAACACAGTTTGTGTCATTGTGCATCATCCTACTGAAAGGAACCACTGGTGAGGTCAACCCCAAAGGTGACCAAATACAGCCTCTGCTTCCAAGCCAACTTGTGACTTGTCCAACCACAACTGTAAAAAAGTGCTGTGTTGTTTCAGCCCTCTGAATGTCCAGTACCTCTGTTTGAACGAGTTCAGCTCTTCCTCTTTCTGTTTCAGAGCAGTTCTGCAGACAGAAATACAGCAAGTGAAAAAGTTTGATGTTATTCAACAAATATGAAAGCATCACACGGATTTAACTTTGTATCGACAGTGGAGCAAAATGAAATGTCAGATTAGATGCGTCCAGCAGACAGCTGGGCTGCTGCTTTCTGTGCTTTTGTATTCTCCAGCTTTACATCCCTGAAGGTAATTCCATAAAATACTGACCTTTCCTCTGTAAGTTTCTCTCTGTAAAATGTGTCCATCTCAGCTAAGCTGTTAAGAAAATAATTAGTGTGGTTAGAACACAGCTTCAACACTAAGGTCACTGGTTCTCTGAAAATCTGTGACTTAGAGGACTTTTTAAACTGCCAGTTGCATCGATCCAATATTTAAAGATACAAACGTTTGTTTGTGTTCCCGTTCATGCTGTTCACACTGATGGCAGCTGGATCTCACTCCTGCTTCTTTCTGAAGTCTGTGAATGTGCAGAAGAAATGATTTTCAGGTTATTGAGGTTTGAGATGAAACAAGTAAGCAGAAGCTAAAGGAAGATCCTGAGACCTCTGCTCAGTCCGGTTCTGGTTCATCATAGTGGGATCTTCCCTGCTCCAAAGGAACAAACTGCTTCATTCAGAACAACAAAAAGAATTGAATGATATTCCAGCTCTTATAGTACCTGTTTTTGAGCGATTGTATTTCTTCCTCCTTCTGCTTCAGAGCAGATCTGTGGAGGAAAACACAGCTGGTGAAAAAGTTTTAACATGAACAGAACTAACTTAGAGGCAGCAAATCAGCTCCAGTTTGGATCAATGATGTGACTCGCTGAGTCATCACATGACTTGTTTTCTGAGGCTCTGTTGGGTTTTCATTCTTTTGTTTCCTATTCCCTTCCTCCATCTTGTGTGCTTGTCTGTCTTCCTCTACCTGCCACTGTGGGCGTGGTCTCCTGTTTCCTGGTGATCCCCCTCTTCACCTGACTACCATCAGCTCATCATCCTGCACTCACTGCCAGATCACTGTTCCTGCCAGCCTGGTAAAAACAGCGCCGGCTGACTTTAGTTAGGAGCACCAAGGTTCAGATTTGTAGCACCTTTTGCCTTGAGCCTGTCCAATTCACCTCCACGCTGGTAATGCATGAACCTTAACTCATGCACCATGGCTTACTACCAGACACAGCATTCTTCAACCAAACTTCTTGAGAGGGGTGGATTATCTCCATCAGAGGAAGCCATTAAACTGAAGGAGGTCTTTCTGCCGTGGTTGACCTCAGGATCATCTGTGGCAGGTGAGAGGTGCTAAGTTGCCAAAAGGGCTGCAGTGTTACTGGTTGGGAAAGCTAAAAGTTGGACCTGGGAAAATTACCTTCAGTTGGTCTCAAGGATGTTCAGGAAACCATTCAGTGGCTCATAAAGACAATGCAGATGGAGAATTGCTGGTTCAAGCTGAGATTATTGTCAAGCAGTGGGAAGCGCACTCTGAGGGTCACCTTAATCTCACCAGCACCTCTTCCATTGAGGCAAGATTTGACTTGAGATAAGACTTGCCCATAACCTAGGCAGAGGTTGCTGAGGTCATTGAAAAGCTTTCCGATGACAGGGTTCCAGGTGTGGATGAGATTTCCACAGAAATGTAAGTGGCTCTTGGCATTGTGGGGATATCATGGCTTATATGCCTGTTCAAGGGTGTATGGAGTCTAGGATAACACCTGGAACACATCTCATAAAAGTTGGGACAGGTCCATGTTTCCCATCGCGTAGCATCCCCTCTTCCTTTAACAACATCTGTAAACATCTGGGACTGAGGAGACCAGCTCCTGGACCTCTGGGAGAGGATTGTTGTCCCATTCAGGTATAGGATTCTCAGCAGTCTTTGTTGTATGTTAAAGGTTTTAAAGTGGTGAAATGTCTGGACTCCTGGTCATTCCAGCACCCGGACTCTTCTACTACGAAGCCATGCTTTTTTAAAGTCTTCACAGTTTTGAATGGAAGAACATTTTCCTGAAATTTCTTAACAATTTGTCGAGATTTTTGCAGATTTCTTTAACTCTTCCTATCTTTACTGATTAGAGACTCATTATCTCTTAGGTACTCCTTTTATACCCAATCATTTCACAGACCCGTTGCTGATTAACCTGTTTAGTTGCAACACTTTCTGAGCATTTTTGAGCGCCCCTGTCCGAAATATTTTGAGACTTATTGCTGCCATCAGATTAGATATTTCTCATTAAATAATTAAATATCTCACCTTTTGTTTTTAAAATACTGTTTATCATTATTCATACCTCTCCTTACTGTGTGGAACCAGGGTTGTATTACAGTGGGACTGTGGTGATCATCATCCGCGAGAAAAGAGTATACCTCACATCTTATTCAGTACCTTCTGTCTAATTTAGCTTTAAACGATTTTGTATTCTTTTGCAGTTTATTTGAATTTTATTTAATTTTTCATCATTTGGATAGGTTTAGGCATTAAAAGTCTTGTTTAGGATGAGAAAAACATTGTAGCTTTCATCATTTTCTAATATCTATTAGATATTTAAGTAATAGAACTAAAAATCTCCCATTTAACTACACGAGTGTTAAAGTAGTTTGGGGCATCATACAAAATTTACACCCGTCTTTTGACGAATTTCAGTTTTTCCTCTTTAAACCTAAAATTAGATCTAATGGGGAAAATCCATTGTGAAAGAGTTTATTATAAAACAAATCAGTAAATATATTAGTCATTATCAGTCTGTTGGGTTAGACTCCTTTCTTATTTTACAGGTATCATTGTGCCCTGAGAATAAAGACAATTTGAATGACTCCTGCAGGTATCTGGGCTCATATACCAAATCAAGGTCAGTCAGACCAAAGAAAGTTGCACTTTTACTTAATCAATATTATAATCATATTGTTTTTAATTCCCACCTCTCTCCAAGGGAAGTTGATTATACATGTATAGACAGATTTTTCTTTCAAAAACTTTTAAAATGTTCACTATACGAAAAGAAAAATACTTGCCTCTCCTCACTGAGTTTCTGTTTGTAAAGTGTCTGCATCTCAGATACACTGTTAAAAACAGCATAAAATAAGTCAGGTAAAAAACCCTCAGAATACAAACTCATTGGTAAATATCAGTGGAGTGCTATTGTATGTTAAATTAAGGTTTGGTATATTGTTTGTAATACTGAGACATTAATTGAAATGGAATAGCATTCTTTTACTCAGTCTAACAGTTGTCTAATGGTAAAGAGATATGTAAATAATTATTGATTAATATGAAAGCCTTGTTTAAAGCGTTTAGAACATGAACACTGCAACATCTGTCCCATTTTAAACTTAACTAATTTATGTTTTGTTTTAACTTTACCAGTACAGTACCTCTGTTTGAATGAGTTCAACTCATGCTCTTTTTGTTTCAAAGCAGATCTGAAAAGTTAGCATGTGAAAAAGTTCAGTATGGTACAAATACTGAAGTAATAACAGTTCAAAGTTGGTATAAAATGAATGAGATGAGTTATTAAAGTTAACTTCAGAGAAATACTTGCCTCTCCTCACTGAGTTTCTGTCTGTAAAATTCCTCCATCTCAGTTAAACTGTAAAATAAATAGAATTAAAAGTTAGTTGTTTTTCATTTTTAAATGTATTAATTCTGCAAACTAGTCAAATTTTGATGGAATGGATGAGTTCTGGTTTGGCTTCGATATGGAGTAGACGTGTTAGAGGAGCTCCATCCCGACTTTACAATTTCCCTCGCACATAAGACATTTAATCATCGTTTCATGTACCAGAAGTGAACTTCAGCATCTTAGTCAAGATGAAGAAAGCTGGCAAAGGAAAGAAGCAGGACAAATGTCCCGGGGAGGACAACTTTAGCGACCACTGTACCATGCTAATAGACGTGTGCGAAGCTAGCGCTAATGTAGCTCGCCCTCCAGCTCCTACTACCATTGAAGACATCCTGACAGCCATAAACATGCTGGGCAGCAGGGTCGACATAAGGTTCACTGGAGTTATCTCGGACTTTAAAGCACAAGCAGCAACAAGCTAAACTAGATGATGTTGAGGCCCGCTCCGGCAGACAGAATATTCAGATTGTCGGGATTAAGGAGAAAACGGAAAATGGCTGATCTACAGTTTGTGTCTGAGCTGCTTCCTAAACTGTTTGGAGAGTAGCACTTCAACCGGCCAGTAGAAGTGGACCGGGCTTGACTTGGCTCCGGCTACAGATGGCAAAGCGAGAGCCATCATCGTGAGGATACACTACCACCAGGTGAAAGAGCTTGTGCTATGGCTCGCAAGAGAGAAAGCTCCTCTACAATACGACGGGCGCCCGGTGTACATCTTTCCGGATCTCACTTCGATGAGAGGGGTTGGTATGTGATAGTGAGTGGGACTCTGAACTCCATACCGTCAATATTAGTAAATGTATACGGGCCCAACTTTGATGAAACGTTTTTTGTTCCAGCAACTTTATAATGCTTTGCCAAATTTGTCGGATTCAATTGTAATCATGGACGGTGATTTTAACTATGTTTTAGATCCCGTTCTTGATCTACACCACTCCCAAGCTAGTACATTTAGAAACAGAGTCACACTGAACAATCTTATGCAGTCTTATAATTTGGTATATATCCCTAATAACAAGGCGCCAGGACCAGATGGTTTTAACGTAGAATTTTTCCAAAAATTTGTCCCTAAGTTTTCACCGCTGCTCTTACACATGTTCAACCATACGATGCAAACTTCAGGTTTGTCGCCTACCTTATAAAAAGCAAATATTTCGCTAATCCCAGAGCCAGGCCGTGATCCTCAGATGGTGTCATCGTATCGCCCGATTTCATTATTATCCATCGAAACCTAAAATTCTGGCCAGGTAGTCCAGGGTACAAATGCATCATATCCAATTTGGGCACCCTTTACCTTTTCCCGTCACCAGGTGGCGTTTAAGTTTGGCGAGCATCTACTTTGGCACACCCACGGCAATTGAAAAAGTGTGCCGAATTGGAACATCCGCTAAAACGGGTCCAATTCGGAACACTTTTTCTATTACGAAAGTGTGCCAAAGTGCACCATAGGTTTACATGGTGCATTTTCGTCCACTTTATATTGTCTAAAAAGTGGCCCAAATTTCCTTCATGCACTTTCGGGCACTTATTTAGTTTAAAAGTGCCCCAAAATTACTTGCTTTAATGTGGAGAAATGGGGTCCGTTTCTGGCTAAACTCAGCCACTATTAAGCACTCCTGCTCGGGCACAAAGTCCCATCAGAGCCCCTGGAGTTTCATGGTGCTTTGGACATTACTGACTCCAGGAGCCAGTCCACAAATTTGTATATTTCTCCTGGAGAACAGCACTTGACAATCGGTCATGTGGCCACCACAGGCCGCCACCTATGGACTTCCGGGAGCCATGCTCCACCCCTGCACACTTGGAGCGGGTACCCTGGTTCTATTTCCCCCAAGAAAAGTGCTTGAAAATCGGCCTTGTGTCCGCGAAAATCCCCCTCAACTGACCTACTGGAGCCAGGCACCAGGTTGGTAAAATACCCCCCTAGAAAAGTGCTTAAAAATCGGCCTTGTGTCCGTGAAAATCCGCCTTAATTTACCTCCGTTAGCAATGCTCCAGCTTGGCACACTTGTCTTGGGGAAAGGTGTGCCAAGTTGGAGCAAGTGGTAGCGGTTTCCCTGGTTCAATTTTCTCCGAGAAAAGTGTTCAAAAATTGGCCTTATATCTGTGAAAATCCCCCTCAACTGACCTCGTGGAGCCAGGCGCCAGGTTGGTAAAATATCCCCCGAGAAAAGTGCTTAAAAATTGGCCTTGTGTCCGCGAAAATCCGCTTCAAATTGCCTTCGGGAGCCATGCTCCAACTTGGGACACTTTTCCCCAAGACAAGTGTGCCAAGTTGGAGCGGTCCAATTTCTCCAGAGGGGGAAAACATTACATTGAGGCTCTAAAAACTTACTTGTATATCCCAATATGTGAAAACCATTCCTTCTTACCAGGTCTGTCTGATAGTGTTTTCCTTCTCTGGAAGCGGAAAGGCATTTGCAACATAGGTGATCTGTACATTAACAGTATTTTTGCCTCATACCCAGAACTTGTAGCAAAATACGACATTCCTAAATATGACCTTTTTCGATTCTTTCAAATTCGGCATTATGTCAGGATGCATGTACCTGGCTTTGAGATTCTGGTAGAGCATCAGGCCCTTGAGGCAATAAACAAATTTGAACCTACTGCTGAGGGGGCGGTTTCGTTCTTTTACCAGATCTTGCACAACAATACGCAGTTGAATACAGCGAGTCTTAGACAGGCATGGACAGATGAGCTGAATGCAGCCCTGGAAGATGAAGTATGGGATGAATGTTTAAAAAGTGTACATGATTGCTCTGTGAATGTCAGACATTGCCTTATTCAGTTTAAGACGGTGCATAGGTTCTATTATTCCAGAGAAAAACTGCAGTTTCTTTCCTGATGTTTCACCCATTTGTAACAGATGCAAGTTTATGACTGGTAACTTAACACATTCTTTTTGGTTCTGCAGTAAACTGTACACATACTGGAAAAGTATTTCTCACTAATTCTCTATGGCTTATGGGAAATGTTGGGAGCCGGATCCATTTGTAGCCTTTCTAGGGGCAACCATCTTTGTCTTCTGCCAATAAATATGAGGAAAAGGCTATCCTATTTGGAACTGTGATCGTGAAGAAGATTATTCTTCATGGGTGGAAGTCGGACATTGCACCCACGTATGATCAGTGATTGAGAGAAATGGCAAATATGCTTCACCTGGAGCGACTAAATCGTTAATTTGCTGGATCTCACGCCTGCTTCGTTCTTCAGCCTGTTCATGTGCAGAAGAAACATATTTGATATAAATGTATCAAGCTCGAAGGGATAATTCTTGTTTCTGTCCCCTGGCTGTTTCTCCAATATATCTGTCTGTGTCTTTGGGTCAGGAGTCAGGACTCAGCCCAAAGAAACCACAGATAGCCATCTTTACATCTTTACCACCTGTGGGGGGTGCAGTGTGAGCTGAGCAGAAGATGAAGGCATTGGTCTGCCCAGAGCCAGGTTGGGTCTTTGCAGCTCCTGTTTACCTTGTACTTATGTTAACTTTCGCATTAATATCCTTTTTCTTTTTATAACTCTGAGGTTTGGTGCTCAGTTCTTTCTTGGCCAGTTTCTTGGGGTGTCACGTTCTTTATAACAGCTAGTGATGGATTTAAAGGTGCTCAGACGGATATTCAGAGATTTTTATACTTCTACGGTGTAAACCAAAGCTGCATGTTTCCAGAACATTTTCTCTGGCTTTCTTACAGAGCTCCTTTTGTCTTTATTCTGCAGTTTGCTTGGTTGGGTTAAATATTCTGGGGCCAAATATATATATATATATATACAGAGATCATGCAGCACTTACACTGCACACAAGTGAACTCAACTGAAATAATCACATGACCTCTTGAAGGTAATTGATTGAAAACAATTTGAATTACATGAAACAAAAAAAAATCTTATTCAGCTCAAAAGAAAACGTTGAAAAAGTGATCTTACTCAATATTTAATATAAAGAATGTATATCTAAATAATAAAGAAATATAATTCAGATATAAATATAATGTATAATTTAGGGCTTCTAATTAAAGGGGGTGAATATACGACCGCCTTTTAATCTCAACCGTTTGTTTCAACCAATTTGAACTTTGTCAGGTTTTGGGTCTTTTCTAATCTCACATCTAAAAACATACCCATCAAAATTCCAGGCTGCGGTGAAACAAAATGGGGAAAATACTAAAGGGAATGAAGAGTTTTGCAGGACTGTCGCTGCCTGGAACAGCCTTTCTACTAACTGGATTGTAGGTCTGCTCCAACAAAACTGGAGAGTGCCACATTAGTGTGATCAGAGAGACCAAACAGACAAATCGGTGGTAACCGCACCAGTGTGGAAGTAATTGTACTTTAAAATGGACTGATAATCCAATCGTGAAATATAGCTTTAGATATTAATGCAAACCAACACTGACAGTAATCTGTGTTTAAGGTTTGTGGATAGAAATGAAACCAAAAGGTTTCTTCTTATTTTAGATAATGTTATGATTTAATATCTGGGCTTTAGTGGGACAATACCTGTCTTGGACAGCTTTCAGTTCTTCCTCCTTCTGCTTCAGAGCAGATCTGTGGAAAATACAACACATGGAAATAAAGTTTAAACACACAATGACAAACCAACTGAATTAATGTCAGTTCACTGTAAGAATGATGAGAAAGAACCACTGTTTAATGTTAGTAAGCTCATCTGTTAGATTACTGCTCTTATCATTACTATTGATAATATTAGACAAAGTAATTGTTTTTATTTGACAGGTTACACCAGTTTCTTATTAAATCCCAACACTTATTGTGGAAAAGCTTTGAAGAACCTCTGTAAACAACTGTCTGACACGATTTAGGAAACTTTGTCCAAACTTTCATGTAATTTTAAGAAAATGATCAAAATGTGTTAAACATTTCTATTCAACAAAGAATGAAGCACCAACAAAATACAAATATGCATCATTTAATGGTCACGGTGAGCCAAAGGACTCATCAAATTGTACCAACGTGTTGCAAACAGTCCTGATCAGAGGAATATGTGTCTAAACATAAACTTTCAGAAAATGACAATCCAACACTGATGCTATCCAAGCAGAACACAGATAAAAAGGTGCTGAGTGAAAGCTACAACTCAGCTCCAAGCCATTTTATTTAAAGTCCATGGTTCACATCCTGGATTTTCAGCTGTTTTATGTCTCTAACATCAGAAAAAGACTCACTGCTGAAGTTCCTCATGTTGATTACGTCCGGCACGTCCTCCTTTCTTACGTCTGTTGATAAAGACAAAGGAGATGTTTATATCTCCTTATTCGGATTTGGTGTAAAGTTATTGTCAGACTGGGACCATTTTATTTGTTCTCATGATAAAAAAAAATCTGCTACCACTCAACTCAAAACGTATGATTGTTTAAACATTTTACACCAAACTGCAGTTTCAATTTCCAGTTTGTGTTTGCACAGTAACTGTCGTAAATGTTTTTCTGACCCAGTTTCCAACAGAGATGCAACTTCGGTTTTGATCCATCATGAAGCTCTTTGTTCACACTATATTGTCCAGATGTACCGCTGCAGCCTGATTTAGCTTCACTCAAAACACTGCTGAAAATTGTGTGATGACGAAATCAATTATTGGGCGAATTTTGAATAGCCTGTCATAGCCGGCCTCTCTCAATATAATTGTTATTATTGGCAAAATGAAGGAAAGACTGTATCATTTCAAATCTATTCCTGGACATCACTTTGCCAAATCCAGGTGTTGCTGTTGGCCAATAATCTGCCCAATAATCTTCTAACTCTGCCTTTTCTACCAGACCCAAATGGCTCAAATACAGAGACATGAAGGCTTTGATTTCACTGACAGTTACATCAGACCACTGGTGAAATCTTGAAGGTGTCTTGATTTCACGGGAGGCTAAAAACTGATGGGCATAATGATTTGTTTCTACAGTCAATAAATTCCAAAAATCATCATTGAGAAAAAGTGACAAAAAATCTAGGGCCGAATGAGCATTGGGGGGGGTTTCTGTCCCCCTGATATCCAACTGTTTCATCAAATGGCTTTATCCAATTTTGGTACCCCACCTCATCAGTCAAATACTCAAAGCCTGCATGTCCATAACCTGGCTTAGCGAGACGCATGTTGGCTGACTTGGCTCTGCGCTGAGTGACAGCGCGTCTGCCTCTAAATGCGCTCCTGTCCTGTCATGTCTCCACCATGTGAGCCAACACGCTCCGGTCAGTGAACAGACAGCATGGCTGCGGCTGCATGAACTGCGCCACTACATTCTCCCACTGACACTTCGACCACGTCTGACATGTCCATCAGATTTGTCAAGCTATTGGCTTCGCGATCGCGGACACTTTGTGAAGGCACCGTGTCAGAAAGCACTTGGCGAGCCATAAAAAAGCCATAAAAAGACAGAACACCAACATTACTCCCAGCCTCGTTCCTTCCAATACTACCACGCCTGCTAACTCCTCGATGCAAACTTCGACCCCGTGAAACATTTTCCTCACTGCCTACATTGCTGGGCAAAGGAACTGAAGTTGGTGTTTGGTGTAGGGAAACACTTTGTCCGACTGCTGGTGAGGCGGGGACCACTTGTGGACTAGCTAACAGCGGACCGTCCTCTTCCAAAGGTAGATTTTAGCCCTTCAGGATCAGGAAATAGAAGACCCAGCGCTTTTTTGCAGGTAAACATTTTAATGGACATTGTGCGATTATTTGAAAGAAATACTCACTAATGCTGACTATATCTCTCTGCTGCTGTAGCTCAACTCGCTCGGTGAAGAACTTATTCAACTTGCTATAGGGTAAAAAGACTGACTTATTTTGCGTCAGAGGTGAAGTGTGACATGTCAGCCAACCAGAGGTGGAGAATAGGAACAAAATTACGTTATTTTTGCCACAACTGGCCGTTTTATTCAGGACGGCATCTTGTCAACTTAACCCTCTAAGCGCCATAGTCGACTCAAATCGACAAGATGGCGCCTTGAATAAAATGGCCCATTCCCTGAATAAATAAGAATTTATTTGAAAATACTTACTTTGTCTCTTTGGATCTTTCTTCAGTGGACGTGTCCATTTCCATCTTCCATCTTTCCATCTTTGAACAGTCGCTGAGATGTCAGAGATCTGCAGCAGCAGCCTGCAGAGGACTATCCTGGGACACAGAAACCCAACGCTGCTCACTTTCCAGCAACTATTTACACGAAGGAGGCCTTTAGATCAAACACATATAAAACTAACAGGCAGATTTTTATCAGAATCACAGTAAACCAATAACTTTCTGTCACTTTAGGAGATTAAAACATCTAAGTTACAGAACCAGTTGGTGAATGAAACTCGTTTCTGAAATCACTTTCGCTCTGTTTGTGTAAATTATTCTTTAACATTTCAGAGTTTTTCTCTGAATCACCAACATCAGTCTGATCTCTGTTAAACAGGAGGATTAAGAAATTATTATTCAATGAATCCAGGAAGGGCGTGTACCGGATTAACAAAACCCATAACCCTCCCTTGAGGTGTTTATTAATACATTTCATCATTTTCTCTACATGAAGACATGGGTTCAAATCACACTGTACAAATCCAACAAGATTGTTTCTGATCTAAGATCTTTTAGAAAAAGTTGTGATGCTTAAAAATAAAGTTAAAAGGCAGCTTTTACTTCCTGTTTGATCAAATACTGACAGGATTGTTTGTACAATATACTGACTTCCATCTGCAGTGTTCATGTCTCTACATGAAATATTCTTCATTTTACAGGATGAAATGTTGAGATTTTCTCATCTTTCTTACCGTATAATTTTCTATTGCAGAAAACGGTGAAATTTGCAGCTTCTTTTCCTTTTTGTCTGTCGGAGGCTGAGTTTGACAGTAGAGCTGATAAAAACCTGCTGAGTCGCTCTCTGACGTCTCTTTTTCAGACCAGCTGGACCTGTTTCTGCAGTGAGTGACTCACACATAACACTGGCTGTAAGCTGTTAATGTGGCTATAGAGCTGAATCGATCGGATACATTTTTCAGATGATTTCACAACAACTATTTGGATAATCTGAGAATAAGGACGGACATCCCTGATCTCACTTTTCTATGGCTGGTTGATGATTCTATATGATTCTATTCTGTTTTTGTTTGATATGTTTAATCAGAAGTTTAAATGATTTTTAAGGAAAGCAGTCTGTGGCAAACCCCACCCTCTGCCTGAAGCCTCGCAGCACCTCCTGGAGATCGTCTCCCTGGGGTATTTTAATATAGTCAGGCATGAGGACCTGGTGCACAGCTTTGCAGAAGTTATGCACAACAGTGCAAACGGAGGACTTTGCGATGCCAAACAGTTTGGCCAAGGTGCGGTAACCTGCCCCCGTTGCTACCCAATATAGCCCCACTCCCACTCGCTTTCTCAAGGAGATGGATCTCCTGAACGACGTGTCTCATGAAAGTCTCGGGGAGAGGCGCTGACAAAAAGTGATGAAAGGCATTCCTCCACATTCTAAAGTTTTGGAAGAAATCCTGCTCCGTGTAACCAGCCACATCCTGATCCCACCACATCCAAATACTCTGATGTAGCGGTTATTGCTCTGCTTAGAGCCGTCATTAACGTCTGAATTTTCTTCCTCTTCTTCCTCCTTCATGATCTCACAGATTTCCCTTGTTGAAACTTGTTGAAATGCGTGTGTCTCGTTAGACTTGAGAGCTGTGATTTTTAGCATTCAGCCATACAGTCCTGCAGTTCTGGTTGCCGTTGCCATGGTTGCGTCAGTAAAAATCATTGTGGTCTATGAGCGTGATGTCATCAATGATCACCTGCACATGCGGGTCACTTCAGGAACGTGAGCTGTTCACGCAGCAATCCGTAGACAGGCCACATTTAGGAGGTAATGTGAACAACCAAACAAAAAATCGGATTTGAGCAGTAAATCTGAATTGTGCATTAAGACCTGCAGTGTGAACGTAGTAAGTAATAATTATTATAATAATAAGTATTATTACCGACTCTTGTGACACTGCAGAAGCTTATCGAAACAACCGAACCCGTGACCCTAACCGTAATCAAAGCTAAAGGCGTTTTTTTTGGCCAGGCGGTGAATAATTAACTGGCCTAACATGGCTTTCTATTTTTTTATTTTATTCATTAAACCAAAATAAAATGATTGTAATGCTGTTTGTTTATATTACATTTATATATTTTACTTTTCTAATGTGCACACATGAAGATTCATTAACTTTAAATCTAATTAAAACAAACTATTGCCACAAATCCTGAAATCACATTCAGTTTATTTCATTGGTTAACATTGAAAGGTCAGAAATATCCAGTTTAAATAGATACTCATAATAAAACAACATGTAAAATCATGGTATAAGGAAGTTAAAAGCGTATGATTTAAGTACACATCATCATTTTGCCCCTGATACCAGTTTGATTAAATCTGCTTTTTAAAAGTTAATCCCATTTATCTCATGTCTGCATGGATCATCAAGCTGAAAGATTAGATTAAAAACACAGCAGAAATAGCAAATAAAATCTGAACTCCAGTCCAATGATACATTTCAGATGTCACCAGTGAGCAGATATTCACTTAAAACATTTTTATTATCACAGACAGAAAATGAAAAGATGTCAGAAACAGAAAATTGATTTTTGTTGAAGCTTTAAAGAAGTGATCTAGTTTCATGGAAAATAAAGAAAAATCAAAGTCTTGGACTAGTTTAAGATTTAAAATCTGAGTACAACATGTGATCCTGACAGAATGGAAGTGATTATTGAGTTTCTTACTCTTTAGACAATTTCTTCTTTATCTTTTTCATTCAGGTGAAGTAATACAGTGGTTAGATGGACTGTGGCGGATTTTACCAGATTGTCTTGATTTGGTCATAAAATCGATCTTTATAGACCCTTTGGACCCAGAAGCTACATCTGTGGCTGTGGCTGTTATCTCTGAGGATCCAAACCTGATTTCCAGGCTGACTTCCCGGTTCAGGCCCTCTGCGGTATCAGGCATGCTAACAATGAAGGAACCGGCTTCTTCTACTGCCCACTCATCTACATACTTGGGATATTTTCTTTCTGTACGATAAAATCTCATACTCATTGATGTCTGCATTGACTCTATTGGGAAAAGGGAGCATGTCTTGATATCATTCCAACCCACATCTTCGCCTTCTTCCACCAGTTTACTGAAGATATCCCCACAAATCTCAATCCCATCAGCTGTGAATCTCTTTTCTGCTTTATGCTGGGACTCATCAAACCTGACACAGATGGCAATGCCATAAGTATAGGCACTTTTCCGAGATGTCACCAGCTCTGGGTTTCTTCCAAATTTTACAGCCCCGTTCACAATGGCCTCCTGAGCTCTGGCAGGACACAGAACTTTACATCTTCTACCGAACTGTTCAGTAATGTGTTGCCGCAGTATCTGGCTCCCAGCATAGCCTCCCACCAACAGAATGTACTCGATGCTAAAATCTTTCTTGAAGATTCCTTTGAGGTTCTCGGTGATGCCCTGCAGACTCTCAGCAAAGAAAGACCTCATTTTCTCTCTTGAGATTTTGATAGAACCATCATTCCAGGTTGCACCTGGCACCGGTTCAAAGAACTTTTCTATGTCTTTGTTTTTCTGAGCCAGCTTTCCCAGGTTATATGGGCAGCTGAACTGAACATCTTCATCTACCTGTTTGAGACGAGTAAAATCATACATCAGTTTCTGGACCTCACTTGGATAATTTTTTTCATATTCATCCCAGACACCATCACAGAATATTTCTTTGAGAAACTCTTTGAATTTTCTGTCGACATTTTGTCCACCCTGATCATTTCCAGAGGCCTTGTCCAGCTCCTTCAGGGCTCCTCCTTCCTGGACTTCATGCACTGTGATGTCAATAGTTCCACCTGCAACAGACAGAGGAAGTGATTCCAACTGTATCCTTCTGCTGTATCCGACAATCATTTCAAACACATTTTACTTTAAGTTTTATGTCAAACCAAAAATACTTTGGCCCTGATGGAGCTTTTAGAGGCTGTTCCATAAATGTTTCAGTTTCCCCGTCAGAGGGTAACATTTCGAGTGGACTGTCCTTAAATAATGATGCAGTCTGATTAAAAAGGTTTGCATTAGGCCATGGACTGCTGGTTGCATTGAGAAAAGGCTGAAGCATAACCCACATGATTGATGACCAACTAACCTTCATAGATCCCGTTACCTCGGTTGCTCGTTCGTGCCGCTTTGCATTACTAAACATAAGAAAGATCAGACCATACCTGACCCAACATGCCCCCCAGCTCCTGGTGCAGGCCATGGTCATCTCCTGCCTTGACTACAGTAATGCTCTCCTAACTGGTTTCCTAACTGGTTTCCTAACTGGTTTCCTAACTGGTCTCCTAACTGGTCTCCTAACTGGTCTCCTAACTGGTTTCCTAACTGGTCTCCTAACTGGTCTCCTAACTGGTCTCCTAACTGGTTTCCTAACTGGTCTCCTAACTGGTTTCCTAACTGGTTTCCTAACTGGTCTCCTAACTGGTCTCCTAACTGGTTTCCTAACTGGTCTCCTAACTGGTCTCCTAACTGGTCTCCTAACTGGTCTCCTAACTGGTTTCCTAACTGGTTTCCTAACTGCTCTCCTAACTGGTCTCCTAACTGGTTTCCTAACTGGTCTCCTAACTGGTCTCCTAACTGGTTTCCTAACTGGTCTCCTAACTGGTCTCCTAACTGGTCTCCTAACTGGTCTCCTAACTGGTTTCCTAACTGGTTTCCTAACTGGTCTCCTAACTGGTCTCCTAACTGGTTTCCTAACTGGTCTCCTAACTGGTCTCCTAACTGGTCTCCTAACTGGTCTCCTAACTGGTTTCCTAACTGGTTTCCTAACTGGTTTCCTAACTGGTTTCCTAACTGGTCTCCTAACTGGTCTCCTAACTGGTCTCCTAACTGGTTTCCTAACTGGTCTCCTAACTGGTCTCCTAACTGGTCTCCTAACTGGTTTCCTAACTGGTCTCCTAACTGGTTTCCTAACTGGTTTCCTAACTGGTCTCCTAACTGGTCTCCTAACTGGTTTCCTAACTGGTCTCCTAACTGGTCTCCTAACTGGTCTCCTAACTGGTTTCCTAACTGGTTTCCTAACTGCTCTCCTAACTGGTCTCCTAACTGGTTTCCTAACTGGTCTCCTAACTGGTCTCCTAACTGGTTTCCTAACTGGTCTCCTAACTGGTCTCCTAACTGGTCTCCTAACTGGTCTCCTAACTGGTCTCCTAACTGCTCTCCTAACTGGTCTCCTAACTGGTTTCCTAACTGGTTTCCTAACTGGTCTCCAGCCTGTGAAACCTCTGCAGATGGTCCAGAACGCGGCGGTGCGTCTGGTCTTGGATCAGCCTAAAAGAACACGTCCCCCCTCTGTTCATTGAGCTCCTCTGGCTGCCCTTAGCCGCCTGCATCAGATCCAAGTCCCTGATGTTAGCTACAAAGAGCTTAATGGAACGGCTCCATCTACTTGAATGCTCCTGCAAAGGCTTCTGTCCCAACTGGGTCCCTCCGTTGGTCCCAGGATTGTCGTCTAGCAGCTCCTACACCACGCCTAAGACAATCCAAACTCTGTTCATGTGACGTCCCACGATGGTGGAATGACCTACCGAGCGCTACCAGAACAGGGGCGTCCAATCATTTCAAACACATTTTACTTTAAGTTTTACATAAAACCAAACGGAATATAATCATGTGGAGAAAAAAAACTCCTTTCTAAGTCTTTCTGTATCAGGACATAATACAAATAATCAGGTCCTTACCAGATCTTAAAATGAGATAAATACAACCTCGGATGCAGAAGATGATATTTATTGATAAACTTAAATCCATATTTTAGAAGACAAATCATTGCATTAAGTTTCATGACAGTTTCATGGATGTCTGTAAGACTGTTTTGGTGCGAATCTTTACTTTAAATTTTACTAAAGTTAAATAATTCAGTATATATGAGTAGATGTCTCCAGATGAAATATAAAAACACAACGGAGCGTATTGGGAAGAGAAAGATAGTTATCACAAATGTATGAAGAAACAGATCTTTACATGGGTCATGGTAGATGGTATGATAAACTGCCCTTGTTGTTTACTCTGAGAATGTTTTTCTTTGTCCTTCAGAAATGAAACGTCACGTCAGATCATAGTGAAGATGGATCCTACACGCCATTTACAACCATTGGCAATGGTGGTACAAACTAAATACTTTTTTATTGATCTCTTTAAGTGCTTAAACAAGCAAGATTTTAAAGGCTGTGTGAATGTTTGTGTAACTGAAGGTAACAGTAATCTCAAATGGCTAAATAGAAGGCAACTCTGAGAGCCAAGAAAACAATTTAAGCACTTAATGTTACCGCCAACTTGGATCACGAAGAGTCTGCACAGACGGACTAAACCAGTGTTCAGTACTTTACCTCCACAGTCAACAACAATGTACTGAGTTCCTGGAGATTCATCCAGTGCATCTCTGTCATGGTTCTGTGTGATGAAGCCATCAGCTGGAAGCTTCTTACACCAGACTGAGGCTGCCTCTGGTTCCAGTGCAATGACCAGTTTGTGTTCATTTCCTTCTGTCACGATACCTGCCTGGAAGAGAAATGGCAGCTCTCATTGCTGTGAGCAGTTCAGAGCCTCAGTGCTCTCTAAAGAACATGAAGTTACCTCAGTTGCAGCCTCTCTCATGAACTGCTTTGCTGAAGGATCCCAGATGGCAGGTACAGTCAGCACCCAGGTGAAGTCTGAGGCGAGGAACTTCCTCTTTGCTTTGGCGCTGATGGTTTTCAGTGCGTCGTCCTTCAGGAATCTCAGTGATTCTGTGAACACTTTCAGGGCTGTCATTGACTTCCCGTTGGCAGCTTTGATCGTCACCTCCCTGTTGAGTTCCTAAAGATAATTGGTAAGATTTAAGCTCATATACTCTCTATTTTCACAGGTCTATATCTGAAAGGCCTTAAAGTTAAATTACTTTTCAAAATGACCATAACACTGAAGAGGAAACAGCTGCCCATTACTTTTCCCTTTGACAGACGGTATGATAACACATGCCACGATCTGTCGGAAGAATAGAAACATTTCAAAGTCCAACAATATTTACTTACTGTGCCGTACAGGGCCATCTTGAAGTTTTCAAAGAAATAAAGTTTCTTTGCCTCTTCCCCACGTACATTGATGTACGCTGTTTTGGCTTCATAGCCAAACTTGATGAATTCTTCATGCTCATTGAACAGAATGCAGGTTGGAGTCTTTGGGGTGTCCAGTCCGAGGTCCTCTCCCCACTTCTTCAAAACGGGATCAATTTCTTCCTCATTGGATGCAACAGTGTAAGCGTAGCCGCTGTATGCTGTGCCAAAGTCTATTGCTATGATGTAGGAGTCACCCATTGTAGAACAAGATGTTGTTCAACGAGGTAAAGAATAAAGTCAGAGTGCCAACGAGCAGCAGTCACTGAGTAATTATACATTTGAATTCAATAAGCTCCTCCTCCAGGAGCTAAATGAGCCCGGACAGAAAAACAGGAAAGTAATGAAACAGCAGCAACTTTCTTTAACTTTTAATTAGGTTCCACAGTTTAAAGTGTAGAATAAGGAATCTCGAATGTAGAGAAACGAGATAAACCAGATCTGCAGATATAACCCTAACAAACATTTTTACAGTTTTTAAGTTATTGATCAAAGAGGAGAAGAAATAACAAGAGCTGCATATAAAACTGTAATTTGTGTGGATTGAGACAGGGTCTGCTATTTGAAAGAATGTATCATTTGCAAAATGGTATTTTTAAAAAAAAGATTTGAGACAATCATTGCAGGCTACTAGCTATGATGCAATTTTCAAGGTAAAACAGGCTAATTTAGCCTTTCAGCAAAGGTTCAGCATTATTTAAAGCGTGCCCAAAGTGAGTAGGCGAAGCAGATTCATTCAACATCTGCTTGATAATGTTACCCCCGACAGAAATCCTAATTTAACTGAGTTGCTTTGATCCAGTTCAGAATGTCAGTGTTTCAATCACAGTATATTTTTAGCAAAATGCTGATCCTGCTTCTGATGAGTTCCAAAGTTCTTTGGGGCTTCAGATAAAAGCGATATTTATTAATTATAAGTCTATGCATTGAGCATGTTGCTTATCTTAAGACTTTTATTAGATAAACTTTGATTACGGGACAAGACACGCTGTAAGGATTTATTGAAGCAATTTTATAACCAAATGTGATTAAACTCGTTTCATTATTACTATTTTGTCAGTTGCTAAAAATAATGAAACAATCTTTGACTTAAATACAATCAGCTTCCTGTGAAGACAAGTTAATTTGTGATGACACCAAAGTGGGGTATCAAAACCATAACTGTATTTTGCAGACGTTGAGTGATTGGTTTATTATTTAGGATAATCGACAGGTTCTCATGATGACAAGTCCTCACAAAATTGATTTTGCAGATTGTACTGTTTAATTTGATTATGTGACAGGTTTACAAAATCCAGTGAGACAGCATTCCTGCAGTTATTATCGTGTCAACACGCATGAGAAAGAAACTAAAATGCATGTCTTAGGAGATAAATCAAGAGATTAAGTCTCATGACAGTTTCTTGGACCTCGTTAAGAATGTTGGTGTTAATCTTTACTTTTAGTTTTACTTTTACTGGAGTTAAAGAAGCCGGTGCATACGTGTATATGTCTGCAGGTGAGGATTAAAAGGTCTGAAAGACACATGATGGAGCATATTGGAAAATAAAATAATAAAAAACTGATCACGATGAATATTTGTCCTGCAGTGACCCACTGAACACATTCATGTAGTTATTAAAACTTGGATCTAAGTCAGGATAAAAGCCTTCAGGAATGAGGAAACAAAGATCCTCACATATTTCACGGTAGATGGTACAATAAACTACCTTTGCCATTTTCTCTTTGAAGCAATGTTTACTTTGAGAATGTTTTTCAGGTCTTTGTTCTTGGGAAATGAAAGGTCATGTCAGATCACAGTGAAGCTGCTTTGCAATTATACTGAATTTACAGCTATAATGAAAACTAAGTAGGCTACTCTCGTTTTGTTTAAAGGTCTTCCCCATCAGGACATAGTGAAAATCATGACTGACACAAAATGCAGAAGCAGAAACATGATTTACTTTGAATGAACATGAGAAAATAATTTTCTGCACAGGTAGAGAAAGAATAGCTATGAAAGGGTGAATGTGTCACTGTTGTGAAAAGCTTGTTTCTCAAAAGTAGAAGAACATCTCAGGTAGGCAACATTTTGAGTTGTCATAACAGGAATCAGCGGTAGAAGATGGAGGAAGGACAATAGAGCTATTGTACAGCTTATTTAAATATGTATTTATTTGCATTTTACAATCTGTCATGAGTTTGTTGTAATTTAACCTTCACATCTGATGTTTGGGAATGCTCAGAGATTTAGGATTCCTAACTCACTCCTTCAGCTGACATCGGTTGTCAGTTTAATGTATTCATGAGACATAAAGTCAGAGTTTCTGAGGAAAAAATAGGTATTCAGAGTTATCCTCCTTCACTGTTGTGTTAGTGTTGATCACTGAGCCCTCAATTCTTCTGACCTAAAAAGTTTTTTTCTACCTGAACTGCTTTGAGACAGTTTTACCAGAGACAGGATAGGGTTCCATATGGGATGTAGACGCCTAAATCTTGTGAGGTTGATAGCTAATGGTGGTTCACTTCAGTGCTTCCATCTGCATCAGGCTGCAAGCAACAATGGTTTACTTTGGTTACCCAAAGGTCCAGCAGCTGGTCTCCTCAGTCCCAGATGTTTACAGACTGTTAGAAGAAGAGGGGATGCTACGCAGTGGGAAACATAGATCTGCCCCAACTTTTTCTCGATGTGTTACTGCCATCAAATTCAAGATGAGCTAATATTTTCATTTTATCCATCTTAAATGTTTAGGCATCATAAGTCAACTTAACCAAAAATAAATGCAAAATGTTTCCAGCAAGTAAGAATAATTAGACGGAACATTACCCTGAGCATAATTTTCTCTTTGGGCCTATAGAACATATAAAATGAGAAATTTCACAGAATTGAAACAGTTCTACCTTGATGCATATTTTATACTTTTTAAGCCGTCACAGACAAGCAGGTTAGACATGCCAGTCTTTGAATGTTTGCGATATCAGATCCAGAAAAATAAGATGCAAAACGTTCATCTTATCTTTACGTGCAGAACAGCTGCATTCTGTCTCAATGGTTATTAGAGACTAAATTCCTCCAGTAATCTTCCATAACAAAACAGTTTAATTCACAGTAAAAAACGCTCACAAACATAACAAAGCAGGTAGAACATTTTACCTGTATTCCAGGACTGATTATTATCATTAAAGATCATTATTATTCCTCATATATTGCTGCTTGTTTTATCTCTATGGGTGTTACAGGGAAGTTGCAGCTTATACCACTTTACCCCTGGTAACCTGAACAGAAAGGGCCAAGATTCAAACCAGGAATCATGCTACTATGAGGCCACACCACCATGAAGCCATTCGTTATACATGTTCTGTCTTTCTACCTATCAGGTCGCAAAACTTAACAAACAGACCTTGTAAAAATCAAGAAAGAATCCAGGTCAGTGCAATGAAACCTGTTCATTTCAGTGACCACATTAATAAATGGAGAATAATGGGAAGTTATCAGCCTTGGAGGCAGATATTGTGTTGTATTCTCATTGATTGACTTTGGTTACCTTCGGTATATTTATTTAGCTACGATTAACTGATTATTATTTAATCTTTTACCATCTTTACACTAAACCTTACTCAGCAGGTTTGTGAACAAGAGGTCATCTTGTGTTGGGATCCCACAAGCACATAAATCAATATTTGGCAATATTTTGAACATGCAGCCCTCATCTACTTAGCCGGCATTATCATGAGAACTTTAATAAAGGCAACTGTACTTCCTGGATCTGGAAGACGTTTGTTCAATCCGGGGATTGGTTTGAAGCTGTGACCACCTGTTGAACTACTGTACTTCTTTATTATTGGGCTGTCCCACAGATTCTCTGAACAGCCTCCAGCTGATCCAAAACCCTGCAGCCAGAGTTCTGATGAGATCTAACAGCAGAGATCATGTTTCTAAAAGTAGAATGGGAGGCAGAGGCTTCAGTTATCAGCCAGGAGTTTCTCATCTGCACTTTTTCAGGATGGAGACTTGACCTGACCTGTTGGTTCCTTTTAGTAAATTGATGAAATGAATAGTTATAGCAAAATGGATTAATATTATTTTAACTGAACTGGACTGTATGAAGCTGCTCTAAAATGCAGCTTGTTCGCATTGTTGTCCATATTGTAATTTTCTGCTGAAAATCCGAGCTTTATAAAACAAAACTCAAATAAACTAAGGGTTGCATGATGGTGTCGGAACAAACAGTTGCCTCACAGGGTTCAAGAGGGTTCCTGGTTCGGATCCATTGAGGGTCTGTTGAGCATCTTACCAAAGTTAACAGAAGGCAGGTTAGAGTAATTCTTCTTTCTCCCACTTCATCAATCTCCACTGCATGCAGTGCTAAAGTGTGCCACTGTGACGTATGAGTCACCCACTAAATAAACAGGTCCAGCTTGTCTGGATGAGGAAAGTCAGAGCGGCTGAGCAGCAGTTTATCAGTTCTGCTGTCAGACCGACAGAGAAATTCACCCACGGACGAGAGGGAAAAGAAACTGCTGCAAAATGGGTTCATTCTTCTCTCAATTATGCAGGTATGAACAATATAAATCAGTAATCTTAACCAGTTTTCACTTTGAATAGTTGATACTCAAGAGCTAATTTCTCTTTGAGATCCAATCAATCAGAACAATGTTGTGTTTTTTTGGTTTAACAACATTTTGGAGTCAAAGAAATTAATTTGAACAAATGGGTTTCCATACAGATTGCTGTCAAACTTTCAAATAATGTTAAAGTGAAAAATGGAATTTGTAATTACAGAATTATTCCGCATAAAAGGTTGTTTGAACATGAGCTACAGTTTGTAGATTACTTAGCTTTATTCAACATGTGCGTGGTTACCTGGGACATTATTGATAATGTTGATAAGCTGCAATCGGAGCACAAATTATTGTAATCTCTTTTAAGAAATTGTTACAATATGATGTAGTAGAAAGGACCCAAATGCTGGCTTCTGAATGAAGAGATTAAATATGCATGAATTGGTGACAGGCAACAAACTAAACTTGGCATCAAGTGTGAGACACAGAACAAAGAAAACCCAGAACAATATAGACAAAAATGACAAACATTAAGCAGATGAGGTGGTCTGCAAATTAAGACCTCACGTTTAAGATGAATAGAAGATAACTCAGCAAAACACAGAAGGTGAAAGCTCAACAAAACAGAACAGGAAGCAACTAAGATTCAACGTGCACAAAATGAACTCTAGAATTCAGAACATGGAAAAACCAAAAATCACTTGAAAACAAATCTTTAACTGACTGAAACAGTGTTTGTTTACTACCTCACCATGTGGTGATTGATACGTGGTTAATTGTATTTTTAGATATGGTCATAACATGGAGAAAGAAACTTCCTGCAACCAGACAGCTATCGGGGTGAAACAATAATAACAGGACTATAGAGGGCTATGGGGAGGAGAAGTGCTGGACTCTCTCGGACTCTATAATAGTTGAGCAGGGCAAAGGCGTTGGGCCAGGTAATTACATCAGTGTTGAAGTTCACCAGTAGGCGAGACCCCATTATGCCTGCGAGCTGCATAACAAATAGGTTCTGACTGTGATTTGATCATATATGCCAAATAGCAGCTCAGGTTACCT
Organism: Leuresthes tenuis; assembly: GCF_036924035.1. NCBI lineage: Eukaryota > Metazoa > Chordata > Actinopteri > Atheriniformes > Atherinopsidae > Leuresthes > Leuresthes tenuis. Next base: position 34,031,003 of record NW_027325366.1, read on the forward strand.
GGCCTTCCTGGAGTCTCTGGACGGTTTCCTGGAGGGGTTACCACCTGAGAGATTCAATACTAATGACAAAGTGACCTGGACGGTTGTGATTGGAAGGAACGGCCTCCCTGATCTGAACCCAAGCAATGCTTTCTTTGGGACTGATGTGCTAATATTAGATTGTCCATTCCAAACATCATATTTGAGCATAAGGGGGTTCATATGTGTACATGGTACCAAGCCACCTTTGAACAAAGGTCGATGATAGACTTAGCAGTTGTATCATTGGGCCTTGAACATTTAGGTGAAGAGAGGGGCAGAATTGAATTTTTGTTCAAGACCTCCATTGCAGATGCAGCTTCAAGGAGCTGTGTCCAGAAAGTCATTGGTGGCAACAACAGGAGGACCCTGGTGTTCACGGTGGTGAAGGAAGCTATCAAGCTAAAGAAGGAGGGCTTTGGGGCCTAATTGTACCTATTGTACTGGGGTCATGTGGAGCACCTGTCACAAGCAAGTGGTCAAAAGGGTGGTTGCTAATGCTAAAACTCAGGTGTGGAAGAAACGCAGCAAGGAGAAGGACTCAGGGATGTTTTGGCCAACCATTTGGCAACTCAAAAATGGAAATCAGGGCCAGTTCCAGGTTGTGGCCTGGGTGGAGACCTGTTGACCTGAACTGGAGATATTGCCAAGCAGTAGAAGGAGCACTTTAAGGATCTCTTTTATCTGACCAACATGTCCACCACTGAGGAGGTAGAGTCTTGGCAGGAGGTACTGAGGTAGTTCAAAAGCTTCCCAGTGGTAGGGTGCTGGGAATGGATGAGATGTGCCCCAAGACTCTGAAGGCTCTGGACATTGTGGGGCTGTCTTGGCCCATGTCTCTTAAAGGTCCAGAACAACACCTGCAGAGTGGTAGAATGAGATGGTGGTTTTTATTGTTAAAGAAGGGGCACCAGCGAGTGTTTTCCAATGATAAGGGATCATGCTAAGTGAGCCCCTTCTGATAAGTTTACTTCAAGGTGTTGTAAAGGAGGCTCTGACAGATATCCAAAGCTTGGATTCAGGAGGAGTAGTGCGGTTCTTTGCCAAGATCTTTCCCCTTGCAGAGTTAGAGCTTGGGTCATGGGAATTTGACTATTTGGCCATTTGAATTTGCATTGTTTTGTGGGCTTGGAGAAGGCTTGTCCCACAAGAGATTCTGTTGGGGTGGCTGTGGGAGTATGGGGGAACCACAATTGCTTTTGTGGGTTATTAGGTTCCTGTATGTAGGATCCCCGGGCAGAGTAAGTGAATCTTGCGGGGGAGAAGGATCTCTTGACTTTAAAAATTTATTTGTTGTATTAAGTAGAGGCAACATCAGTGTAAAAGTGGATGGGAGACAGATTCTAAGAGATTCTTCTGAAACTAGACATTGTCCCACTTAGGTAAAAGTAGACAAATCACATATTGTAGGAGGTGGTGGGCTGCATAGTGATGAAGTCAGCTGGGTTCTTTCTGTGTGGAGTTTGAATGTTCTCCCCATGCATGTGTGGGTACTCTGCAGGTTCTCAAGCTTTCACTTTCTCCCTCAGTGAAAGAGCATGCAGGTTAGCTTAACTGATTATTCTAAATTGCCTGTCGGAGTGAGTGTGGGTGTGTATTGTTGTTTGTCTTGCTTGTCTCTTTGTTGGCCCTGTGTTACCTGGAGACCTGTCCAGGTGCCTCTCACCTGGTGGCAGCTGGTATAGGCTTCAGCCCTTATGTGACCTTTTCAAAGAAGCGGAAATAGAAAATAAAACTGGATAGTGTAGTGGTATGATTGCCACCTTTCATGTGGGAGATCTGGGTTCAATTCCCCTGCATGAAAGGTACAATCTCCAGTAAGGGTCCTTAGGCAAGACCCCCCTTACCCTACCTGTAACTTGCTTTGGATAAAAGTGTCTGTTAAATACATAAACATAAATAGACAGATGAAGTAGTGGTCAGTGATCTGAAGAGGTGTGACCACGAGAACGGCACATTTTTTAACAAGGTTGAGTTCTTTGCCAGCTTTGGGGGCGGCTGTAGCTCAGGAGGAAGTCGCCCACCAATCAGAAGGTCGGTGGTTTGACTCTGGCTTCCCCGGCTACATGTCGAAGCGTCCTTGGGCAAGACACTGAACCCCACGTTGCCTCCCAGTGTATCACTGGGGTATGAATGTGTGTGAATGATTAGAAAAAGCACATAGTTAAGTATCTTAAGAGTGTGTGAGTGGGGTGAATGCGGCATGTAGTGAAGCGCTTTGAGTGGTCAGTTAGACTAGAAAAGCGCTGTACAAGTACAAGTCCATTTACCATTTGGTATGATCCAATAGTTGTGTGAACACACTGCTTCTGTATTTCTTCTTAGGTTTTGTTCAGGAAATAATCAGGGCTGTACATTAACTTTTTAAGCACATAGCATGAGTGCTACAGAGACAGACTGATTTTTTTTTTTAGCACAGGACCAGAGAGTTGTAGCACACCCTAAAAATGCCTGTCACCTCTACAGCTTTGTCGCATCGAACTTTAGCCAGGGACTCATTTTCTGTCCTGGAGTTTCATGCCTCAGACCGGCCCACTTTAGAGCATGAGCTACCATTAAAATCATGTAAATATAACCTTACATTTGAAATGGAAAACATCGTTTGACTTAACCAATTAAGATATTGTCACTGGCAAAATATGCAGGTTTAATTCATATTACTTTCATTCTTTTCCCTTTCAGTTGTGGGCTTTGTGTATTTACTATCTTACTTTTAATGATACAAGTATAATGGGTCACTGCTATCGTTTGGGCACAGAAAGTGTTTATATTGAAACCAATGCTTGCTTGTTCACACATGCAGCCCCCTCATTATTCTTTTTTCAAACGAGATTCGAAACCAGATTTTTTTTGTGGCTAAATCTGCCCATAGCACCCATGCTAAAGGTCAGATCTCAGCCGTATCCCACCAAACAGACGTCATTTGTACGTTGGTTTTAGGGCTAAATCTGGTCGATCCATCATAGTCTTGATTTAGTTCAGAAATAGTCGTTGAAAAGACGTTTTAAGACGTTTCACTTTCTCCTCATAAGCAGATGTGATGAAGAAGGAAGATCCGGACGTAATCAACATGAGGAACTTCAGCAGTGAGTCTTTTTCTGATGTTAGAGACATAAAACAGCTGAAAATCCAGGATGTGAACCATGGACTTTAAATAAAATGGCTTGGAGCTGAGTTGTAGCTTTCACTCAGCACCTTTTTATCTGTGTTCTGCTTGGATAGCATCAGTGTTGGATTGTCATTTTCTGAAAGTTTATGTTTAGACACATATTCCTCTGATCAGGACTGTTTGCAACACGTTGGTACAATTTGATGAGTCCTTTGGCTCACCGTGACCATTAAATGATGCATATTTGTATTTTGTTGGTGCTTCATTCTTTGTTGAATAGAAATGTTTAACACAGGTGACATCCCCCCCCACAGGTCTGTTCTGAGAGTGAAAGAGGAGGAGCTGAAAGAAGCCAACCAAAGGTACTGTACATGCAACGAGCTGAAACTACACAATCCTTTGACCTGGAAACTGAAAGTCTTTGCAAGGGTCACAATGTGGCCGAGAGGCTGCGACATGAAGTGGAGAGACTCTCACAAGTTTAAAAGAATAACGTTTTTATTGTTATAAAGATGGTAATCAGCTAAAATCTCTACCAAGTCAAATGTGTAATGAGTGAATTGGAGCTTATGCACCACCCAAGAACTGTTTAGGTGGTGCACTGCAAAGCCAGTGGGGCTGCAGAGGGTGTAATCCATGTTATCACTGCAGAACCTGCTTTTCAGTATCAAACTGTGTGTTAATGCTTTGACAGATTAACTGGGATGAAGTCATTTTACAAACAGGAGCTTGAGTAAGTATTTTTCCTAAGTTACCTTGTAATGAAAGCTTCATTAGGTTTGATTTGTGCTGTTTTCTCCATCCAATGGTGTAGCACAGACATGTTTTCACTCCCACAGTCTGGGGTCACAGCCTCATGGGCTGTTTATGTATTTATATATGTTGCACAGTTCAGAGCTGGTCAAACATTTCAAACAGATTCAGTTATTCAGTAAAGCTGTTGGTCAGCTGTAAAATCCTTATATTTCTACTCGGATGCTATGTCCTTATTAACTGATAGAAAAGCAAACCCACTTCTATCCTCTAATATGGAGGTGCACAGATACTTATGGTATGGGTCAGCTTTGAGAAGCCTTTCTGTCTAAAGTAGCTGATTTAAAATGGACCCTAAGAGCAGCGCCAGTTTGAGAAGGTCCTAAATTCTGTTCAGGAAGCAAAATGTTTCAGGTGCAGCATTTGTTCCCTGTGAATAACTAAGTATCTTCAGCTGTTGAAAGACGTGTGTCCATGTTAATGTCCTGAGATCTGGGCGTGTTCAGAGAGCGCCGACCCCGAGGCTCCCGAAGCGCACGGCCTTGTTCACGCTTTCAGTCAGAATTCCACACTCTGGGCATTGGTGGAAACTAGAATTTCTTTGGTGCATCATTTTTTAAAATAAAACCAATGAAACTTCCTTAAAAGATTTATTTTCCCAACAGATCCGTTCAGAGACAAAAAGAGGAAGAAATTAAATCAGTTCAACTCAGGTATTAAACACACAGAAAGGTGAAATAACTGCAACGCTGAGCTTTGCTTGACTTTGAAAGAATGAGAATGAGAAAAGAATATTAAAATGATTAAAATAAATTGCTGGATTATTGTGTAATAAAGTTTGTTTCAATGGTTTTGATACAACTTTGAACTGTTGTTTTAACAGATTCCATGAGAAGGAGTCACATCTCAGACAGGAACTTCACAGGGAGAAGTGGGTATTTTTCAGTTTTAATGTATAGAAACAGATTTAAGATCTTATGAGGCTTTTTTATAAATATGGATACCACAGATTGTACTCAGAGATGGACGTAGACAGCTGATACTTCTTGTATCTGTTGTGATTTGAAGCCCTTTGAACTTGCATTGATTGTGTAAATCAGTATTGGATTATCATTTTCTTAAAATTACATGAAAGTTTGGACAAAGTTTCCTAAATCGTGTCAGACAGTTGTTTACAGAGGTTCTTCAAAGCTTTTCCACAATAAGTGTTGGGATTTAATAAGAAACTGGTGTAACCTGTCAAATAAAAACAATTACTTTGTCTAATATTACCAATAGTAATGATAAGAGCAGTAATCTAACAGATGAGCTTACTAACATTAACCAGTGGTTCTTTCTCATCATTCTTACAGTGAACTGACATTAATTCAGTTGGTTTGTCATTGTGTGTTTAAACTTTATTTCCATGTGTTGTATTTTCCACAGATCTGCTCTGAAGCAGAAGGAGGAAGAACTGAAAGCTGTCCAAGACAGGTACTGTCCCACTAAAGCCCAGATATTAAATCATAACATTATCTAAAATAAGAAGAAACCTTTTGGTTTCATTTCTATCCACAAACCTTAAACCCAGATTACTGTCAGTGTTGGTTTGCATTAAATATCTAAAGCTATATTTCACGATTGGATAATCAGTCCATTTTAAAGTACAATTACTTCCACACTGGTGCGGTTACCACCGATTTGTCTGTTTGGTCTCTCTGATCACACTAATGTGGCACTCTCCAGTTTTGCTGGAGCAGACCTACAATCCAGTTAGTAGAAAGGCTGTTCCAGGCAGCGACAGTCCTGCAAAACTCTTCATTCCCTTTGGTATTTTCCCCATTTTGTTTCACCGCAGCCTGGAATTTTGATGCGTATGTTTTTAGATGTGACGTAAAAACTGAAAAAGTTCAAATTGGTTGAAACAAACGGCTGAGATTAAAAGGCAAGCAAGTATTTTTCTTTTCTTTTACTTATTGTGAACATTTTCAAAGTTCTGAAACATATGAACAATCAACTTGCCTTGGAGCAAAGTGGGACTTATAGACAAAGATCTCCTGTATGTTGAGTATATATCCTGTATATTTTCACGTCCTATATCCCAGTACAGCGTGTTTTGGTTTGTCTGAACTTGATTAGGTATATGAGCCCTGATCCCTGCACTTTAACACCGTGACGGTGCATCATTCCAGATTCCATCTCAATCTCGTGTGCCCTGCGCTTTGGATGTTTCTGCCAAGGTGATAGACGAGCCTCCCTCCAAATCCTCACCTGCATGTTAAGGAAATGAAGTGCTCCTTCCACTCCTAAATGATGTCCCTACTTTCTTTCTCTATAAAGAATAGTTGGCCACAGTGTCCTTGAGTGCAACTGAAAGTCTCTCTTGCTGAATTCCTCCCACGTCTGAGTTTTAGATGCCATACCCACAAACGCTGAGGCGCTTTTATCCATTCGGTTTTGTCAGCTACTTCAGATGACCCCGAGGTCAACCACGGCAGAAAGACCTCCTTCAGATTAAAGGCTTCAAGAAGTTTGGTTGAAGAACTCATGCTGTGTCTGGCAGTGAGCAACACTAAACCAGCTGAGGCTCATTCATTACCAGCGTGAGATGTTCCATGTCCCAAAGCCTGTTAGCGATACTGGGGATAGGTACAACCAGGTCCTCAGCCCTTCTCTCTACATAAAGCTGGACTTTATAAGTATATATGCTTTAGAAGATCATCACCAGAGCAAAGCATAGTGATAGCAGCCTCAGCTTCTAGAGAATTGATGTTGGCTGTGACAGATTTACCTGTCTCTGTGACAGTGTCCATAAGCAAACTGAAACAGCACTCGAGTGGTTCAAGGAAAATATTTAAATGGCAGAAAATGTTCCTATTGAAGCTCAAACCTCTGCTTGGGAATCCTCGTTTTGACTTAAAGATGTTTTGGCAGCAGCAGAACCTATCCAGCTGGAAGATTCAGCAGTTTTGTCTTCAGAAATGGACAAAGTTCTCATTGTTAGTTGTACCAGGGGTGGTGTGGTGGTTCGCACCGTCGCCTCACGGCAGAGGGTTCCTGGTTCTAATCCCGGCTGGTTCTTTCTGTGTGGCCTTTGCATTTTCTCTCCATGTATGTGACTGGATAGCATAGTGGTAAGATTGCCCCCTTTGCGGGTTCTCTTTGGGTACTTTGGCTTCACTGTTTGAGAGTAAATATTTCCCTCAATCTCTGAGAGACTTACTGAATTTATCTGATTCAGACAAACAGATTTGTGAAAACACTACAGGCTAAATTAAACTAGAATTATCCATCAGAGAACAATAAATTGATGATCTACATGTTTCTTCTGCACACAAACAGGCTTAAAAACGTAGCAGGTGTGAGATCCAGCTGTCAGCGTTGTGAACGGCATGAACGTGAACACAAACAAAGGTGTGTTTAAAAGACGAGAAGAAGCAAAATCAACCTGTTCAGTCAAACATTTACGTCTTTACAGAATAGACTTAATTACTAAATACTTTTTAGACATTTAATTCTTTTTATTTCACAGTTTAACTGAGTTGGAACAGAAACTTTACAAGGAGAGGCAAGTATTTAAGTTTTAAAGATAAAAGAAACTTTCGGTACATTCTGTTTATACCAACTTCTGTTGATGCTTCGGTATTTTTACAATAAACTTTTCTTACTTCCTTTTCAGATCTGCTTTCAAAATAAAAGAGGATGAAATTAAATTGTTAACACAAAGGTTTGGAAAATTTGACAATTTCAAATTCATTTTTGATAATTTATCTGTTACGAAAGTTATAATCATACAACTCATGTTTATGTGGCAGATGTGCTGAGATGGTGTCACTTTCCAATAACAAACTTAATAAGGAGAGGTGAGTTTTATTTTGAAACTCCTACTTCTACTGAAAAAGATATCATATTTGTTGGAATGTGACATATTGTGTGGCCACCATAGAGTGTTTATAGAAATGACCAGTCACACTGAATTTCTCCCACAGATCTGCTCTGAAGCAGAAGGAGGAAGAACTGAAAGCTGTCCAAGACAGGTATTGTCCCACTGAAGCCCAGATATAAAATCATAACATTATCTAAAATAAGAAGAAACCTTTTGGTTCCATTTTTATCCTCAAACCTTAAACACAGATTGCTGTCAGTGTTGGTTTGTATTAAATATCTAAAGTATTCAGTCTGTGATGATTGTTGAGAAAATGTTCTGGAAAAGTACAGCTTGGGTTTATATAAAAGTGTAATAATCTCTGAATATCCCTCCGATCACTTTAAATCTATCAACATGACACCCCAACAAACCAGCCAAGAAAGAACAGAGCACCAGATTTTAGAGTTAACAAGCAGGCCATAGGTGATAAGGATCCATCCATCATCTGCCGCTTCTCCGGGGGTCGGGTTGCAGGAGCAGCAGCTTGAGCAGAGAAACCCAGACATCTCTGTCCCCGGCCACTTCCTCCAGCTCTTCCAGGGCGACCTCAAGGTGTTTCCAGGCCAGCCGGGAGACATAGTCTCTCCAACTTGTCCTGGATCTTCCCGGGGTCTCCTTCCAGTGGGACTTGACAGGAACCACTAATGAGGGAGGCGTCCAGGAGGCATCCTAACCAGATGCCAGAGCCACCTCATCTGGCTCATCTCAATGCAGAGGAGCAGTGGCTCCTTCTTCACACTCAAATGCAAACCGAGCTGAAGGTCGACGACACTAACAAAACGACACCATCCGTAAAAAGCAGAGACCCGATTCTGAGGTCGCCGAATTGGACACCCCCGACACCCGGGCTGAACTTAGACATTCTGTCCATAAAAATTATGAACAGAAAAAAAAAAAAAAGGGCCGCCCTGACGGTGTCCAACCCTCACCGGAAACACGTCCGACTTACTGCCGGCAATGCGGACCAAACTCTTGACACCGTTCATACAGAGACCGAACAGCCCCTATCAAGGGGTCCATACTCCCGGAGCAGCCCCCACAGGACTCCCAGAGGGACACGGTCAAACGCCATGATGTCCACGCGATGTTGCAGAGGCATGTCAACCAAGACAGCCCTACAACATCCAGAGCCTTGAGGAACTCCTGACAGACCTCATCCACCCCTGGGGCCCTGCCACCAAGGAGCTTTTCGACCACCTCGGGAACCTCAGCCCCATATATGGGAGGCCCCACATCCAGTGTGTCTGTGTGATTGAGGAGTTTCTAAAAGTATTCGTTCCAACAACTCACAACGCCCCTAGTTGAGGTCAGCAGAGCACCATCCCTACCATACACGGTGTTGACTGTGCACGCCCCCCCCCGAGCCGCTGCATGTTTGGTTTTATAAAATTTTGACAATTTGAAACACCAAAGGACTCATTTTTGATCATTTATCTGTGTTGCAAAGGTTATAATCATACAATTCATGTTAATGTGGCAGATATGATGAGATGGACTCACTTTCCAAGAAAGAACGTCATAAGGACAGGTGAGTTTTATTTTGAAACTCCACTTTTACTTAAAAAGATATCATATTTGTTGGAATGTGACATATTGTGTGGCCACCATAGAGTGTTTATAGAAATTACCACAGAAAAGTGTGATGTAGAACAGTATTTTATTTTTCCCCAAAGGGATTCTATGTTGTTGCAGCGTTTTAGAGAAAAATCTGTGATTTACCAAAATAAAAAAGACCAAAAGATGATTTGCTGCCTCTAAGTTAGTTCTGTTCACGTTAAAACTTTTTCACCAGCTGTGTTTTCCTCCACAGATCTGCTCTGAAGCAGAAGGAGGAAGAACTGAAAGCTGTCCAAGACAGGTATTGTCCCACTAAAGCCCAGATATAAAATCATAACATTATCTAAAATAAGAAGAAACCTTTTGGTTCCATTTTTATCCACAAACCTTAAACACAGATTGCTGTCAGTGTTGGTTTGTATTAAATATCTAAAGTATTCAGTCTGTGATGATTGTTGAGACAATGTTCTGGAAAAGTACAGCTTGGGTTTATATAAAAGTGTAAAAATCTCTGAATATCCCTCCGAGCACTTTAAATCAATCAACATGACACCCCAACAAACCAGCCAAGAAAGAACAGAGCACCAAATTTTAGAGTTAACAAGCAGGCCATTAATAGGAGAGGTAATAAGGATGCCAAAGGTTAACTGGAGCTGCAGAGATCCACAGCAGAGACTGGAGGGTCTGTCCATAGGACCACTTTAAGATGTACACCACCCCTCCACCCCTCCACCCCTCCATCCATCCATCCATCCATCCATCCATCCATCCATCCATCCATCCATCCATCCATCCATCCATCCAGTTTGTCCTCTGCTTATCTGAGGTATGGTTGTGGAGGCAACAGGTCCAGGAGGGAAACCCCAACATCTGTCATACCAGCACCATTCTCCTGCTCCTCCTGGGGGTTTCTGAGGTGTTCCCAGGACATGAGGGATATATAATCCCTGCAACATGTTCTGGGTCTGCCTCTGGGCGTTGTCCTAGTTGGACAAGACCAAAAGACCACCAACGTGAAGTGTTTCCAGGAAGGCTGAGTAGCATGATTCCCTTATATTTGCAACACATTCTTTGGTCCTTGTCCTTAAAAATGGTGACAAACATCCAACCTGCCACTCCTCAGGTTTTGTCCTAGACTCCACGCACCCTCATAGAGGCATGTCAACAAAAACAGAACCTTAATGTCCAGATGCTTCAGCATCTCTGGACAGATCTTGTCCACCCCTGGCACCCTGCCATCAGATCACTGTTTAACAACCTCTGCTAAATTGATGGGAGAATCTTCCCCCAAGTCAGACTTTTCCTCAATGGGAGACGTGCCGATGACATTAAGGTGACCTTCAGAGAGCTCCTCCCACTGTTTGATGGTAATCCCAGTTCAGCCCAGCAGTTCTCCACCTGTATTCTCTTTTTGAGTCACAGATTGCTTTCGTCTGAATATCATGGAGCTGATGTTTTAGCTTCCACAGCCAGTAACAATGTCGCCCAAAAGACCTGTCTTCAGCTTGGTATAGTAAAGGATTACTACCAGAGTGTCCACCAGCAGGCCCTTCAGCTGCCACCATGACAGGCACTGGTGGCCTTCAGGCCACAGCATCCGTATGAAGGTCCTAAACAGGGCCCTTTCTTATGCCACCTCCCCATCTCCCCCTGATGGGTAAAAAAAATCTCTCCCAGAACGGTACACTGAAGATCTCTTGGACAGGGGGCTCCACAAGACGTTCCCAGTTTCCCGTCCCTACTTCGGATCAGGGAAGCCATTCATTCCATGCATGCCCCTCCAGCCCACTATGGCCCACACTAAGTCCACTCGGACCAACAGAATCCAAACAGAGCATTGAGGTGCTCAGCTGGGGGCCTTGAATCCAGCCCTTCTCCAGGAGTTTGGTTCCTGAGCCCATGAGGAGGAGGTTAGCCCAACTATTTCTAGTTGGTGTGCTACCCTCTCACACCCCAGCTCAGGCTCTTTCACAACCATTACAGTGACATTACTTCTAACAAGAGCCAGGTTGTAATGCAGAGAATAGGTACATCCAGGTGTCTGCCTTCACCTACTGCTCAGCTCACACTGCACCCCCCACAGGTGGTAAAGATGTAAAGATGGCTATCTGTGGTTTCTTTGGGCTGAGTCCTGACTCCTGACCCAAAGACACAGACAGATATATGGGAGAAACAGCTGGGGGACAGAAACTAGAATTATCCCTTCAAACTCGATACATTTATATCAAATATGTTTCTTCTGCACATGAACAGGCTGAAGAACGTAGCAGGCGTGAGATCCAGCTGCCAGCTCTGTGGACAACATGAACGTGAACATAAAGAGAGGTGTGTCTGAAAAACTGTTCACAACATTTAGCAAATTAACCGTCCAATCCATCATAATTTGACCAGTTCTCAGAATTAATACATTCAAAAATTAATGCTTTTTCTGAAGGTTCTTGATCCAACTAACTTTTAATTCTATTTATTTTACAGTTTAACTGAGATGGAGACATTTTACAGACAGAAACTCAGTGAGGAGAGGCAAGTATTTCTCTGGAGTTAACTTCAATAACTCATCTGATCTTTCAGTACATTCAGTTTATACAAACTTTGAACTGTTATTGCTTCAGTATTTGAACCATACTGAACTTTTTCACATCTTTTCAGATCTGCTTTGAAGCGAAAAGATGATGAGCTGAACTCATTCAAACAGAGGTACTGTACATGCAGAGAGCTGAACTAATAATTACAGCTCAGTGTTATATTTCTGACTGTCAGTATTCATGGTGAAATGATGAGAAGACCAAGAAGGTTGCCTCATATCCTTGTGCTGAAATGCTTCTCCAGGTGTGGTCTATCAGTGTTACTGTACATTTAGCCACGTTACACTGTGGGCCTAATGTTTGGAAAATGTGGAATTATTATAGAAATCAGGAAAAAGTCAACCAAATAAGCACCATCATTTTTCCTCTGCTGGCTTCAGCTATCTTGGATATTAGAGATAGCGCTTCAACAAAGTACCCAAACATTAATGGAACAAAATTGTCATTTGTAGTTCACTAGAAGCAATCAGGTTGCAGGAAGGAACAAATCGGTCAAATTACACTTTTTGCCATGATATTTAGTCGAAGTGTTGTTTTATATTCATGAATTGAGTCTCCTCTCCTGTCTGTCAGCAGGATAATCGTGTCATGGTCTTGAATTTAACTTAATGATCCTTTATTCATCTCTGAAGGGTAATTACATGTCAGAATTTTAATTATTGAGTATGGATGGATGAAAGAATGGATGGAAAAATCATAGGTTCACAAACTTGGAAACTTTGAAGTTTAGCAAAGAGGCGCTGAAATGCACAGAAATCACATGAATGAATTATAATGCTCTGTGTGTACAAATGAAATGATGATGACAGACACTACACCGGCGGGTTATAAAAGGTGAGTTTTATAGCTCTGCTACCTCTACCTGCCCATTTAGTCTGAAGGAAGGGGGAGGCACTGAAGACCATAGAGACTCCTCTCAGAAACATCTCGTTTCTGATGTTTTCTCTGATGTAGAGATGCTCATTTGAGTTGTTTTTCCCTCCTGTTGCCTGTAAGGGTCGCACTTTAAAGGAAATCAGGATGGGTCATAGAAAACGTGTCCAGGACTTGCTCCTGCACCCATGTCTTGGTGAAACACTACCAGTATTCCTGTCATCACTCCAAATTCTTCTGCTCTGTCTGCCTGTGATCACACATTCCTCATGATGATGAAGGGTAGAAAGGGTTTACTTCCTCCTCTCTGCTCAACAGTTTTACTCCAGCTTGATGTCTCCTCTTAAACTCATCTGGGTTGGGGTCTTATTTCAGGCATTATTCTGGTTTTGAAAAGGTAAAACAGGTGCTCATACCCATAATAAACCTTCCTGTTGGCATGGTTACACATCATAAGGGATGTTATGAAAGTGTCAGAATTACCAGCAGAAACCATTCCAGCTGCACAGCATCAAAACCAGCATTTAAAATGTTTTCATTGGAAAAAGCAGAGTAAAAGTAATAAGAGGCCTAACGACAGAGCATTTATCTGACATACCTTCATTCAGTCGTATGTTTCTCTTTAAAGAATGGCAGCAGACTTCGAAGCTTCAAGAAAGAAAGACACAAACAGTGCAAAAACCTCAACTGGCAGAACAGCGTCTGAGATCGAGATGTTTTACAAAGAGAAACTAGATAAAGAACGGTTAGTATTCTTCTTAAGGTCCAATTTAACACATTTTAGAAACATTTGATCGTAAAATAACTGCTGAATAAAACAAAGTAATTGGGTGCAAAAGCCATTCAGCCATCTAGCCACTGCCTTCCTCTTATCTGAAGTTGGGTTGCAAAAGCAAAAGGTCCAGGAGGAAAACCCAGACATCCCTCTCCCCAGCAACACTTCGGCTCCTCCTGGGATCCTGCGGTGTTGCAATCTCTGCCTCGATGCCTCAGAATCTCAGGGAAAATCTCATCCATCACCCTTCCACCAAGAAGCTTTTTAACTACCTTTGCCAAGGTGATTGGTGAGGCTTCATGCTGATCAGTCAGGAGATTGCCAAAGGGCTCCTGCTAAATGATGACCCCAGTTCTTCTCCCAGGCCAACCTGGGACCTGCTTTCCCTTTCTGAGCTGCCAAAACATCACTGAGGTCAATTTAAAGTCCTTCGGGATCATCAAGTTCCTCCCATTGCCTGAGTTTTAACTTCTTCAACTGCAAACTCCTTAGCCCATTTGGCCTCTCAGTAGTTGTCAGCTGCTCCAGAAGACCCCTGGGTCATCTGGTTCTTCAGCTTGATGGCTTCCTTCAGTGTCTGTGTCCACCAGCGGATCCTCTGGTTGCCACCATAACATGCACCAACAACCTGGTGGCCACAGCTCTTGGAGTACACATCCACAATGGAGGTCCTAAATGTGGTTAATTCAGAATTTATGTCCCCAACTTTCCCTGAAAGGTAAGAAAAATGCTCCTGGCAGTATTAGTAGATGATCTCCCAGACAAGGGTCTCCACCATATGTTCCCAGTTCACTGGGGTTTACCAGGTCTGTTCAGTGGTCTTTAACCACCAGATGGGGATCAGCTCTTTCCCCCTCTTCCAAGACAGATGGCCACAGGGTTGATGATACAAATGCAAAGTCTATCATTGATGGTGGCCTGGTGGGCTGGTACCAAGTACACTTATGAACCAGCGTTCTTTTGACCATGGCGTTTTCATGAACAATCCATGATGAGTTGAGATGACAAAACACCACTTGGGTTCGTGTCAGGAAGGCCATTCTCACCAATCATGCCCCTCCAGGTCACTTTCTCATTGCCCACATGGGCATTGAAGTCCTACTGATGCTTGCTGGTGAGCTTCCCACCAGGTCTGGTTCCAAGGAGGAACCCGGTTCCTCTATTCTCAGCGAGGTGACTTTCGAAGTCTGGGGCCACTCCATCAAGGCCTTTGAATCCCTTTTAGTCTGATCCCTTCCGTGAGACCAAATTATCCTGGAACGCCCCAGCAGGGGCCAACGTCCCTGACAGCCCAGCGCTCAGGATGTTGGGGGTGCTCAAAGCCCACATTAAGGTGGTGATTATACAGTGGGGAAAAGAAAAAAGATGTGCTGATAATAACTCATCTGTTGATTTGCCATGTTGTATAATTTGTATAAACTTGAAGCTTTTTGACAGACAACATTTCTTTCCACAGTTCTGCTCTAAAACAAAAAGAAGAAGAACTGAAGTCCCTCAGACAGAGGTACTGTATAATCAAACAGCAGAAACAACATAGTCCAAATCACAGTATCTATATTTGATTTGATGATCTTTCCAACTTCATTCATCATGTCACATATAACTGTAAAATATGCAGCTTCTGGTCTCAGCTGGTTTTCCACATGAAACACAAAGAAAGCTCTTCTTTCAAGCCCTATTTTTAAATTATTTTTGGGTGTTCCGAATAAAAAAAAGAAATAAGTTGACTGAGAAGGTATAAAAGGTCTGCTTGGATACATCCCACCAACCTCAGCTGGTTTTTAGCTACTCCATTGCAGCTGAATGTATAGATGCTGTTCAGCACGTTCCTGAATGTAAAGGTGATGGAAAAATGTTTTCAAACTCCAGCAAAGTCATTTCAAATGTTTGTCTTTTTCTCTTCCAAAGACTTGATTCAGGTATGAAATCCAGTTGCCGTAGATGTGAACAACATGAACGTGAACACAAAGAAAGGTTTGTTCAAATCTATGATGGATTTATGGATCTTACAGCCAGCCATCCGAGTCATTATGGGTGCCAATGCCAAAGGCAAGGCACACTATTGCTCATACTTATTATTCTCCCCACACATCGCTGCGCCGATCGGGAGAAGTGTACTTTTCTCTCTCTCTACTCGAAAGGAATTCCGGAAAAAGCGGGAAAATTGTCAATGGGAAAATGCATTGAGAAGGCCTTAACAAGCCCAAAACTGCCTCTCCTTGGAGGCCTCCTAACTCAGCCATACGGCGTCACACACACATCATTCAAAGTTTGTATGTGACAGGAAAGACTCAACTTTAACTGTGGTACAGGGCTTGTTGATAGCTTATACAGCTTTGACACAACGGCAGTTTACGTTTTAGGTAGCCAGAGGAGCTCATCTCATGCCACTCACACACTAACTCCCACTCTATTTCTCATACAAATGCCTCTCACGTCCAAAATATCTGCCTGATCTGGACAAATGTTACATCAAAACGTAGGTATTTTAGTCCTCTTTCACCCAATGTCACTCTCATTGAGCTTGGCCTCACAGATTTCTCACAAATCAACCTTCTTGAATGTTCCATCCCATTATAAAACGGCCGAGCCATGAAATCAGTCTGAAAACTCATTTTAAAACTGCCATAAAAAAGGAGCCACGGGCAGTAGAAGAATAAAAATTGCACCACTGGCGTCCCCCATCCCTTCTGGTGCTCACGGTGAAAGAATTATTCGGATACGACTTCCACTTTTCGGACAGCGACCGTTTGTTCCAGACTTGTGCCTCAAAATGAAAACCCCATGATTTTAAGGAGACAAAGTGAGGGGCAGATTTGACAGTTGGCAGGCACAGCTGTTGCCCATAGCAACTAATGATGACCACACTCAAGATGGCTGCCCTGTTCTAATACAGCTGATGAGGCCAGAGCCAAGATGGCGGATGAGGGCAGAGCCAAGATGGTTGATAAGGGCAGAGTCAACATGGCTGGCCTGATGTAAAAGCTTTATGCCAGCCTGTTTTGTCTGTACAAAAAATACAATATAACATGACAGCCTCTGTCTCTCAGCGGGCAGCAGCAGGGCAGCAGCAGGGCTAAACTGTTATAACAGGTTCATGCCAGCTGCTCATGAGACAAATGCGCGCGATAGCGCGCACTCACTCATATGTTCCCATTATTCTGAACACATCAGCTGTGATTACAGGTTCATGCCAGCCGCTCACGAGACAAATGCGCGCGATGATCACATGTTCCCATTATTTTGAACAGATCAACTGGGCCTTATGTGTCTAAAGCAGGCAGATTTAACCAGAACAAGCCAGAATCTCATATTTCAGACTGGATCGTGATCATATAATGCTTGACTGGCAACTAGCAACTCTCTCAGCACAGCACAGCACAGCACGGCCTCTCTATCTCGACGGGCAGCAGCTTGGCACCCATCAAAATTTCTTCAGAAATTTTCTAGTTTTACCATTAATGCTGTGTTATGATGGCATTTCACCATGATGTTTATATTCCAACAGCATGACTGAGATGGAGACTTTCTACAAGGACAAACTTCAAGAAGAAAGGTAAATGTTATTCTGAAGTTTATTTCAGTGAGACAGGAAGCTGAACAGTGTGTGGATACAATAAGAGCTGCATAAAGCAACCGATGCAGCAGCCATCAATTCACTGAACAAAGACTCCTGTTCAAGACGACTCACTGAAACCACTGAACATGTTACTACTCTGTCCTACATTTTCTTTTTAACTCTCCTTCCTTTTCTCGTCATTTTTTACTCTGTTCTACGTGCTTTTGAGACTGCTCCAAGTAGCAGCCGTTCGTTTCTGAGGCACTAACAGGGAGAGAATAGGGGTCTGTGTTCAGCCTTTAACTGAGGTGTGGTCACCACAACCTGGAGCCCGTCTCATTGTTAGGATAACCGAGCAGGCTGGTCTGACAGCTACTTACAGCTAAAGCTACTTCACACTCTGCATCTCCCTTCCAGGTCTGCTGTGAAACGAAAAGAGGAAGAACTGAAATCACTCAAAAAGAGGTAATCTATGTACAGATATCTGGGGCGAAAAAAGCAGTTTGTCACATGCAAAGTGTCTCCACTGTCATGTTTTATATTTTCTATCTGGACAGACTGGCAGCAGATGTGGCTGTTTCAATAAAAGCTGCAGACCCTGAGAGCATTAACAACCCAGTCAGTAAAACCAGACTGACAGAGATGTACGACAGGCTGAAACTGCTGCAGTGGCCTCAGATAAAGGATGATCTGAAGGCCACTGAAATGAACCCACAGTCAGCCCAAGCTCTGCTTCAGGTACAGTAACACTGTTGAAGCAACGTCACTCGGTTCATTCCTTGACTTCCTGTCCAAGTTCAACTTTGAATTCCAGTGAGTGTGGATCTTTGGTATAAAGCTTGAAACTGATCCTTCCAGAAAACCTTTGAAGATGCAACAGAGGAAATGAAGAAAAAGAAGAAGCAGATAGAAGAGGCGTTTGGACTGACCGACTCCAACAGTGGACCTCAGAAGGTTCTGTGCTGTAGGACTGTTGTCTGAACTGGATCATTAAAGCAGATTGTGTTATTAGACGTCTGTAACCTGCATGTTTCCTGTGTCCCAGGTTAAAGAGTACAGACAGCTAACCATTCAGAATCTGCAGATGGCTCTGTACCACAGCACCAAAGAAGACCTTCTACAGGTATGTGAGGCACATGTTACAGCTAAAGGAACCAAACTTCAGGCTGAACAATGAACTGAACACTGAACGATTCCTCCACAGACTCATGTCCCCGAACATGGAGGTCAGTACTCAAAGGATGTGATGGTGACTCTGAGACCTCTGACCTCAGAGTGCTTCTGGTTGGGCTGCTTGATGGCTTTAAACAATCCTCCTCTTCAGCCCGACTGGAAGAATCTCGCTCCGGGGATGGATCCTTGGGACATTTTTCCTCGAGACATCAAACCTTCTTCTGCCATGTAGACGAATCAGACTGAGGAATGAGGAGAGAATCTGTCTGTTTTTAGAGCTTTGCTGGGTTTATACACGAGTTAATATCTGTATCAAGTTTAATGTTATTGGTTCTTTCTTTGATTATCTTTAATTTATTAAAATAATAAATTGGATTACTTTTTGTGGAAATCATGTTTGTAGAATCTCATTAAATTCAAGTTTGCTCTGGAAAAATCATCAACATTATCATTTTCACTGGTTTTTGTGTCTGTGACGGACTGATAACCTATCTAGGATGTATGTATGTATGTATGTATGTCCCGTCCAATGACAGTTGGACGGGACATACATCCAATGACAATTGGGAAAAGTTCCAGACCACCTACCCCCCGCGACCCTGAGATGGATTAAGTGTGTACAGAAAATGGCTGGATGGTTTTTGTGTGTGTGTGACGTTTTTCGGCGCGCTACTCCTCCCGCAGCGAAGGTCCGACTAAAATAAAAAACACATCGCTGCATGCGCGCCGATGGGCAGAAGTGTGCTTGTATTTATCTCTCTCAATACTCGAAAGGAATAGCGGAGAAATGGGAAAAAGCGGGAAAATTGTCAATGGGAAAATGAATGGAGAAGGCCTCGTTGGAGGCCCACATTGGAGGCCTCGTAACTCAGCCATACAGCGTCACACACACATCATTCAAAGTCTGTGTGTGACAGAAAAGACTCAGCTTTAACTGTGGTAAAGGGCTTGTTAATAGCTTATACAGCTTTGACACAACGGCAGTTTACGTTTTAGGTGTCCAGAGGAGGTTGTCTCATGTCGGTTACACTGTGACTGTCACTTTAAAAATCTTTTTAAAAAAATTTCTCGAACAAATGCCTCTCACGTCCAAAATATCTGCCTGATCTGGATCAATTATATATCAACACGTAGGTATTTTAGTTCTCTTTCACCCAATGTGACTGTCATTGAGCTGGGCCTCACAGATTTCTCACAAATCACCTCTGAGCGCAGAGAGGGAACATTCCATCCCATTATAAAACGGCCGAGCCCTGAAATCAGTCGGAAAACTCATTTTAAAACTGCCATAATAAAGGAGCAACGGGGGGTAGAAGAATAAAAATTACACTGCTGGCTTTCCATGTACCTTCTGGCGCTCACGGTGAAAGAATTATTCAGATCCGACTTCTACTTTTCATAAATTTCCATTATTCAGAGCAGATTAACAGGTTCATGCCAGCCCCTGATCAGACAAATACGCGCGATAGCGCGCACTAACTCATAAATTTCCATTATTTAGAACAGATTAACAGGTTAATGCCCGCCCCTGATGAGACAAATGCGCACGATGGCGCGCACTAACTCATATGTTTCCATTACTCTCAACACATCAGTTGTGATAACAGCCCCATCAGCCCCTGACGACACAAATGCGCGCGATAGCACGCATTCACTCATATGTTTTCCATTATTCTGAACAGATCAACCGGGCCTTAACGAACTAAAGCAGGCAGATTTCACCAGAACAAGCCAGAATCTCATATTTCAGACTGGATTATGATCATATAATGGTTGACCTTCAATTTGACCTTCAACTCTCAGCACATTAACTCATATGTCTCTGTGTGGACGGGCAGCAGCTTGGCACCCATCAAAATTTCTTCAGAAATGTTCTAGTTCTATATTAGACTCTATTGGATTTTCTCAAAGTGTTCACAGACCTATTCACTGCCTTAATCACACCCTTGACCTTGTGCTTACTTATGGCATTGAGAGTGAACAGTTAACAGTGTTCCCTCATAACTCTGTCTTGTTTGACCATTTTTTGTTAACTTTTGAATTTACATTACTTGACTATACGGCTTCTGAGAAGAATTTTACATATAGAAGGTGTCTGTCAGAGAATGCTGTAACCAGATTTAAAGAGTTGATTTCATCATCCTTTTCTTCACTGCCATGTGCAGATATGACAGAGGACGGCTACCTAAATTTTATTCCAGTAGAACTTGACTCTCCTGTTGACAGCACTATAGCTTCAATGCGTACAACACTGGACGATGTTGCCCCTCTGAAAAGGAAGGTAATCAGTCAGAAGAGGTTGGCTCCTTGGTATAATTCACAGCTGCTTTAAAGCAGACTACAAGAAAGCTGGAGAGACAGTGGCGTTCCTCTAATTTAGAAGAGTCTCAATTAGTCTGGAAAGATAGTTTAATAACGTATAAGAAAGCACTTCGTAAAGGTAGAACTGCCTATTATTCATTATTGATAGAAGAGAATAAGAATAATCCCAGGTTTCTCTTCAGCGCTGTTGCCAGGCTGACAAAGAGTCTGAGCTCTGTTGAGCCATGTATTCCTTTAACTCTCAGCAGTGATGATTTCATGAGATTCTTGATCAATAAAATTATTTCTGTCAGAGAGAAGATTGATGGAATCCTTCCCACTATTATCACTGATGTATCATCAAGTAGAGCAGCTTTAGAAGTATCTTTAGAACCTGATTTGTATTTAGAAGGCTTCTGCCCAGTTGATGTCTTTGAGCTAACAACAGCAATAGTCTCTTCTAAACCATCAACTTGTATTTTAGACCCAATCCCAACCAGACTGTTCAAGGAGGTTTTCTCCTTAATTGACACTTCCATATTGGATTTGATCAATCTGTCTTTGTTGACAGGATATGTACCTCAGACTTTGTTCCAGTTTGTTCTTGTAAATGAAGAATCTTCCTCACACACGAGAGTAAGTGATGGAGTTCCTCAGGGTTCTGTGCTTGGACCTATTCTTTTCACTTTATACACGATTCCATTAGCAATACTCAGCTGTATCATTATACATTAGTTACTTCAAGATTGGACTACTGTAATTCTTTATTATTGGGCTGTCCCACATATTCTCTGAAAAGCCTCCAGCTGATCCAAAATGCTGCAGCCAGAGTTCTGATGAGATCTAACAGCAGAGATCATGTTTCTCCAGTTTTAGCTTCTCTTCATTGGCTCCCTGTTAAATTCAGAATAGAATTTAAGATTCTTCTCCTCACATATAAAGCTCTTAATGACCGAGCTCCATCATATCTTAAAGATCTCACAGTTGGATATTTCCCCAACAGAGCACTTTGCTCTCAGGCTGCAGGTTTCCTTGTGGTTCCCAGAGTTTCTAAAAGCAGAATGGGAGGCAGAGCCTTCAGTTATCAGGCCCCTAAAAGCAGAATGGGAGGCAGAGCCTTCAGTTATCAGGCCCCTCTCTGTGGAACCAGCTGCCAGTTTGGCTTCAGGAAGCAGACACCCTCTCTACCTTTAAGATCAGGCTGAAACTTTCCTTTCTGATAAACCTATAGTCTTCCTGTTAAAAGGGAGTTTTTTCTCTCCACATCACCTCGTGCACACTCAGGAAGGGGGATTGGACTGAAGAGAAGTTTAGGTGCAATTTAAGCCAAGTAAAACTTGAAGGACTTCCTTGGAAAGTAAGAAATAAAACAAAATATGCTAAAGAGTGTTAAAAAATACTAAAATTCTCTCCATTAGAGGTTTTTAGATATGTTGGTGTCCTTAGCTAGAAAATTGTTTTTGAATTGGCTCTCAATTCATTAATTCGATTTGACATATACACGTATGCATTGGCTCATTTAACTTTCGCGAAACTAAAGATTCACAAACACATTCTTAACGAGGTCCAAGAAACTGTCATGAGACTTAATCTACTGATTTATCTCCTAAGACATGCATTTCGGTTTCTTTCTCATGCATGTTGACGCGATAATAACTGTAGGAATGCTGTCTCACTGGATTTTGTGAAACTGTCACATAATCAGATCAAATCACATCAAATGTATTTATAAAGCACGTTTAAGACAAGCACATTTGACCATCACAGGACAGGACATACCACAAATAAGAAAAGAAAACTAAAACAGATTAAGTACATCTAAAAGCAAAAACAACGCCATGTAAAACCTAATAAAAAAGGACTTCCTGAAAAGTAAGAAATAAAACAATAAATATGCTTAAGAGTTTTAAAAATACTAAAATTCTCTCCATTCGAGGTTTTAGATATGTTGGTTTCCTTAGCAAGGAAATTGTTTTTGAATTAGCTTTGAATGAATGAATTGGATTTATTTTTAAATGAATTAATTGGATTTGACATATATGCGTATGTATTGGCTCATTCAACTTTCACGAAACTAAAAGTAAAGATTCACAAACACATTCTAGCCGAGGTCCAAGAAACTGTCATGAGACTTAATCTACTGATTTATCTCCTAAGACATGCATTTCGGTTTCTTTCTCATGCATGTTGACGCGATAATAACTGTAGGAATGCTGTCTCACTGGATTTTGTGAAACTGTCACATAATCAGATCAAATCACATCAAATGTATTTATAAAGCACGTTTAAAACAAGCACATTTGACCATCACAGGACAGGACATACCACAAATAAGAAAAGAAAACTAAAACAGATTAAGTACATCTAAAAGCAAAAACAACACCAAGTAAAACCTTATAAAAAAGGACTGCCTGAAAAGTAAGAAATAAAACAATAAATATGCTAAATTAAACTACTAACTAGTTAAAATTACTAAAATTCTCTCCATTAGAGGTTTTAAATATATTGAGGCAAAGCATTGGCTTTTAGATGAAACAATTAGAAAATTATCTGCAGTATTTTTAATTCATTTTTTATATTTAACAATTTTAAGAATAAAACTTCTCGCTTGCCCTTCTTGTGAATCTAAAAACTGCCCCTAAAACTACATTCTCCTGGACAGAGTTTACGGATATTGTTCCTGGTATCTGTTGGAGCCACCATCTCGGTCTGGGGGTCAAGGCCTTGATTACCAGAGGTACCAATGTTGCCTTCACTTCCCACATCTTTTCAACTTCCTCTTTCAGCTCTTAGTATTTTTGCAGCTTCTCACGTTCCTTCTTCTTGATGTTGCTGTCACCTGAAATTGCTCCATCTCTCACTGCTGCCTTCTTCTGCAGTATGTTGACCACCACAGTGTCTGATTGGTTGGACATCACCTGTTTGTCAGTCTGGATCTGGAAGTCCCACAGAATCTTAGCTCTGTCATTTTCCACCACCGTTGGAGATATCTCCCACTTTGCCTTTGGGACTTCTCGATATCAGCTACTTCTTCTGTCTGATGGAGGTACATGCTGGACAGAGTCTTATCCTTCCATGATGGTTTCTCCTCCTCCCCTTTCCTGGGTTTCATCTACCTGAGAGTCTCACTTAGCAGTTCATCACTGATGGCCATCTTCTTGATTTGTTGGATCTTCATTGTTTCGTCCTGGAGAGTGGCGATGACGCTCAGTATCTCCAGACCTTCTTTCTCTGTGTACAATCTCAGGGTGCTGAACAATGGGTGAAACCCTCCAGCAGGGTATCTGATGACTGGCAGGACATAACTGTGTTCTTCCCATTGAACTGACTCTTCGGGACCTGCCTTACTCTTTGTAGGTCCTTTTTGTGGCTGATATCCTTGCAGCCTTTTCATTGTTAGCATTTGCCTGTGGGACCCCAAGGTATTGACAGCAGTCCTGAACATCTGCTCGGTAGATTATTGGCCTGGAGTTGGTTGGAACTGCCCAATCTTTTATTATTAAGATTGTCTGACCTGAGGTTAACCAGTCTGGGTGTATTCCATCCAGTAGCATCTGGTTATTTTGTGCTGCTGAGCATTCATGGAGTGTTAGTTTTTTTAGCCAGTAGTTGTGTACCGGTGCAGTCAAACCCTGTCTTGGATATCTGCCACTGTGATGGTCATTGGTTCCTGTTCAATAAGTTTCCTGCGGTAAACCCTCAGTTCCACTAGCCATGGAGCATTGGTGTTATGATGTCTCTCTCTCCCATACTCTCATCCAGTATTGTTCAGTCTCAGTCCTGGGTTGGTCTAGTCTCATCTTATTACCCGGCTGTCACGGTTTCGGGGGCAGTGGAGGCGAAGGAGCAGGACCCAGATGCACAGACAGCAGCCAGAAGTAAACTCAAAAGGTTTATTGGAGGAAATAAAAAATCACAGCAATGCTGGAAAAAACTAAAACTAAGCAACTAGAAAATGCACTTGGAAGATAACAAAACTAAACTCTGCAACACTCGGAAGGAATACTAATGACAGCAGGGGTGAAGGCAAGGATCTGACAAAGACTGAGAACAAAACAGGAGACTAAATACTGTGGAGAGGATGATTACTGATATGAAACACCAGGGGAATTAGCACGGGAGATGGCGGAGGAGCTGGAGACTGACAGGGAACTGAGGGAAACAGGAAATGACAAGTTAAACTCACAGGAAACTAAACAGCCTAGAAACGAGAAAACCAGAACACAAAACTAAACCAGAAAACTACAAAAACAACAAGGATCGTGACATCAGCCACTGAGCCACTTTGGATGTTTCAGTGGATGGTTTACATTTTTGTTTGAACATGTTCCTGTTTCCTGGATCTGTATAAAGAAATGTGGGTTGGATCAAGACTGTTGCATGGAAGCATGAAATGTTACATTCAAGTAACGTTTTAAATAAGTTACCAAACATAAACTGATAAGAACAAACAACTTTTGGAGTCATCCTGTCCATGTGCACAAATGAAAAAAGCTAAAGCAGTCACCTTGTTTGATGCTTCAGTGAAAAGTTGAGCAGGTATGAGTCAGATTAACATCAGGAGACTGAAAGACTTTAATGTTTGGCACAGTGAACGATGTGAGAAGCTTCCTTAAGCAACTGAACAGTTTCCTTCCCCCATTATGTCAGATTGGACTTAAGTTGTGTGGAAAAAGGACATGAAAATGTTTCCTTTGGTGCAGGCGGCACCATCACCTCACAGACTGGTATGTGCAATTAAATATGCAGGTGATTCAGTCACAAAGTGGTTGCTCCAGTCTGGTAACTTCCTTCTTCACATAATTACATGCTCTCTTCTTTAGAAACAGACTTTGATAAAGGTGCACATACTAATTCAACTCATTTACTGCTGGTAGAAGTGAAAAAAATCACATGCTCTGAAATTTATTTTCAGTGTAAAAGTAAAAAGTAACATTTAAAAGGACAATTCGCCCTGCTGTTTCAGTGCAAATCTTGTTCAAATGCCACCCCCAGGACTCATCCTTATAGTTCCCAGAACCTTAAAGTTCACTGATACTCAGTCTACATCTTGTCTGTTTAGTTGTTTTACATTGAAACATCTATCGTGTGCTGATGGATAAGCCAAAGAACCACAGTTTCTAAAAGTTACTCTCCCATCTATGCACTTTGAAGTCAGAAAGCTGGAAAGTTGCACAAAGTTGCCAAGAATATAAAATCATTAGTCGTCCACATAATGACTTTACCTGTTTTATTAAAGAACTACACAGTTTCCAGAGGTCTACACTCCATGACCAATAGGATCTCATTATGATTTCATGTTTTAATCTCAAGTGTGTGATGATGGTGCCATGCAATCACACTTGGAGGCGGAGCTTAGAGAGAGAGTTAAAACGCTGATGTTACTGCTGCAGCAGGCACTTTAGTTTCCTCACCGCGACCAGCTGGACCTGTTTTGACAATGGATGAATCATTTATTATAGCTATAGACTTTGGTACTGCATTCAGTGGGTATGCTTACTCAATTGCTTCAAAAGAGAAAGAAATTGATCCCATTATGAAGAAGTGGGGAAAAGAGCTCGGACTGGACACCCCAAAGGCTCCGACCTGCATTCTGTTCAATGAGCATGAAGAAGCCATCAAGTTTGGCTATGAAGCCAAAACACAATACATCAATGTGCGTGGGGAAGAGGCAAAGAAACTTTATTTCTTTGAAAACTTCAAGATGGCTCTGTACGGCACAGTAAGTAAATATCAAATAACTTCCAGAGATCCTTAATAAGAAATTGTCTTTAATGTAAATTAAATCAAACTACTGATAAACTTCTGGTTAGGTTCCATAGAAGGAGTTACATGGAGTGTCCTCCATAACATGTGGCTATAATCTTTCTTAACTGATCTTTCTGTAGAACGGGACAGTTTAGTGGTATGATTCCCACCTTTCATGTGGGAGATCTGGGTTCAAATCCCTGCATGAAAGGTAGTCCTTAGGCAAGACCCCCTATCTGCCTATCTATATGCTTTGGATAAAAGCTGCTAAATGCATAAACATGATCACAACACGATAAACAGAGCAGCAAAATATATGCATTAATACTAAAGTGAAGCACTGTTTGAGCCGACATGTTAACTGTGATTCAGTTTGACTGAGACGGCTTTAAAGTTTTGCAAATCATTATAGAAGCAATAACATCTTCCCACTTATCTCTAGAAACTCAACAGGAATGTGAAGATCAAAGCTGCCAACGGGAAGTCAATGACAGCCCTGAAAGTGTTCACAGAATCACTGAGATTCCTGAAGGACGACGCACTGAAAACCATCAGCGCCAGCACAGCAGGAATGAAGTTCCTCGCCTCAGACTTCACCTGGGTGCTGACTGTACCTGCCATCTGGGATCCTTCAGCAAAGCAGTTCATGAGAGAGGCTGCAACTGAGGTAACTTCATGTTCTTTAGAGAGCACTGAGGCTCTGAACTGCTCACAGCAATGAGAGCTGCCATTTCTCTTCCAGGCAGGTATCGTGACAGAAGGAAATGAACACAAACTGGTCATTGCACTGGAACCAGAGGCAGCCTCAGTCTGGTGTAAGAAGCTTCCAGCTGATGGCTTCATCACACAGAACCATGACAGAGATGCACTGGATGAATCTCCAGGAACTCAGTACATTGTTGTTGACTGTGGAGGTAAAGTACTGAACACTTAACATTTGGACAGAGGCTTGTTTCCATATAGGCTTTGAAAAGGTTTATTGTTTGCCATCAGCCAAACCAGGAGAGGTTTGTCCAGATGGGAGTGTCCAGCTCCACAGATCATGTACTGATAAAGGCTAAAGCATCAAGATTTGTACAGATTAGTCAAGAAAAGGAATGTCACAGCATCACATTTTCAGCTCTTTGATCCAAAGAGACTTACAAATGAAGATATAACAGCTTTATAAAAAGCTATCAATAAGCTACATAGAAGGAACCCAGGAGTCCGACTCTGTCAGAGGGGACAGAGTAGAGATAGGGTGCAGGCATAGAAGGAAGAGCAGAAAGATAAAGTGCAGAGATAGAGGGGGGAGGGAAGTACAAGGTAAGTGCTGGGATAGGAGATGCTCTCTGAAGAGCTGGGTTTTCAGGAGCTTCTTGAAGATAGACAGGGACGCCCCTGTTCTGGTAGCGCTCGGTAGGTCATTCCACCATCGTGGGACGACACATGAACAGAGTTTGGATTGTCTTAGGCGTGGTGTAGGAGCTGCTAGACGACAATCCTGGGACCAACGGAGGGACCCAGTTGGGACAGAAGCCTTTGCAAGAGCATTCAAGTAGATGGAGCCGCTCCATTAAGCTCTTTGTAGCTAACATCAGGGACTTGGATCTGATGCGGGCGGCTAAGGGCAGCCAGAGGAGCTCAATGAACAGAGGGGGGACGTGTTCTTTTAGGCTGATCCAAGACCAGACGCACCGCCGCGTTCTGGACCATCTGCAGAGGTTTCACAGGCTGGAGACCAGTTAGGAAACCAGTTAGGAGACCAGTTAGGAGACCAGTTAGGAGACCAGCCAGGAGACCAGTTAGGAGACCAGTTAGGAAACCAGTTAGGAGACCAGTTAGGAGACCAGTTAGGAGACCAGTTAGGAGACCAGCCAGGAGACCAGTTAGGAGACCAGTTAGGAAACCAGTTAGGAGACCAGTTAGGAGACCAGTTAGGAGACCAGTTAGGAGACCAGTTAGGAGACCAGTTAGGAAACCAGTTAGGAGAGCGTTGCAGGAGTCAAGGCGGGAGATGACCATGGCCTGCAGCAGGAGCTGGGGGGCATGTTGGGTCAGGTATGGTCTGATCTTTCTTATGTTCAGTAATGCAAAGCGACACGAAGGAGAAACCGAGGTAACGTGATCTTTGAAGGTTAGTTGGTCATCAATCATGTGGGTTAAGCTTCAGCCTTTTCTCTATGCAACCAGCAGTCCATGGCCTAATGCAAACCTTTTTAATCAGACTGCATCATTATTATCATTATCATCAATCATGACACCCAAGTTTCTAGCAACCTTTGATGGAAGTGAGTGAAGGATGAATGCAGCGGGAGATTAACAGACGGATCAGTGTGTCGTCAGCAGTGATGCATCGGCCTTTTGTGGTGATAAAGGAGCTAAGCAGGAAGGAAAAGCTCTCGATTTACCGGTCAATCTACGTTATAATCACGAGATAGTGACCGAAAGAACGAGACTGCGGATATTACTTAAGGACAGTCCACTCGAAATGTTACCCTCTGACGGGTAAACTGAAACATTTATGGAAAAGCCTCTAAAAGCTCCATCAGGGCCAAAGTATTTTTGGTTTGACATAAAACTTAAAGTAAAATGTGTTTGAAATGATTGTCAGATACAGCAGGAGGATACAGTTGGAATCACTTCCTCTGTCTGTTGCAGGTGGAACTATTGACATCACAGTGCATGAAGTCCAGGAAGGAGGAGCCCTGAAGGAGCTGGACAAGGCCTCTGGAAATGATCAGGGTGGACAAAATGTCGACAGAAAATTCAAAGAGTTTCTCAAAGAAATATTCTGTGATGGTGTCTGGGATGAATATGAAAAAAATTATCCAAGTGAGGTCCAGAAACTGATGTATGATTTTACTCGTCTCAAACAGGTAGATGAAGATGTTCAGTTCAGCTGCCCATATAACCTGGGAAAGCTGGCTCAGAAAAACAAAGACATAGAAAAGTTCTTTGAACCGGTGCCAGGTGCAACCTGGAATGATGGTTCAATCAAAATCTCAAAAGAGAAAATGAGGTCTTTCTTTGCTGAGAGTCTGCAGGGCATCACCAAGAGCCTCAAAGAAATCCTCAAGAAAGATTTTAGCATCGAGTACATTCTGTTGGTGGGAGGCTATGCTGGGAGCCATATACTGCGGCAACACATTGCTAAACAGTTCGGTAGAAGATGTAAACTTCTGTGTCCTGCCAGAGCTCAGGAGGCCATTGTGAACGGGGCAGTAAAGTTTGGAAGAAACCCAGAGCTGGTGGCATCTCGGAAAAGTGCCTATACTTATGGCATTGCCATCTGTGTCAAGTTTGATGAGTCCCAGCATAAAGCAGAAAAGAAATACACAGCTAATGGTTGCGACTTCTGTGCCGATATTTTCTTGAAACTGGTATCGATAGGTGAGGATGTGGGTTGGAATGAAACCAGGGAGCACTTCTTATATCCAGTTGAACCAGATCAGACAAGCATGAAACTAACGTTTTATCGCACAGAGAGAAAAAATGCTAAATATATCGATGACTGGGGAATAGAAGAAGTTGGATCATTTGATGTTGACATGCCGAATACCAGTGGAGGCAGGAACCGTAAAGTCAAATTGGAAGTCAAGTTTGGCTCAACAGAGATAACAGCAACAGGCACCAACTCAGTGTCAAAATCAAAGAAAACAATCAAGATCGACTTCCTGACCAAGCCATGAAGAGGCCTGATGTGCCGTTAAACCAAAACCTTCCCCAGAATCAGCAGTTAGGGTTTCTAACTGCTGATTCTGGTCATGCTGCTGTGCTTAGAACTTGTAGGGACCGCTCAGACCATCCTCGGTAGTCTGGACATGCAAATGACTAATCTGAAAGACTCTTTCATCTTTATTATTTTCTTGTTGATATGTTTGAGTACAAACCCTCCACTTACTGGGGAAACTGGTTTGCTCCATTTGGTCTGTCCTTAGTTTGTGAAGCAGTTAAATATCGTATATTCACGAGGGATTTGTTGTTGAAGAGGTCAAATGTGTATCATGATGCAGTTCCTGGACTTTCAGGATCTATAACTGAGCGACTCTGTTTTCTTGTATTCAGAGGAGATTTCCAAGGATGCAGTTTTATAGGGATGTGAATAAATAATTCAATCAAACTACTAATCATTTGGACAATACAACTTTGAATATGTACCATATGGTTTTAATTTAAGAATTTATATAGATGCCAAGTTTCACAACATGCTGATGAAGACCAATGTGTTTCTGAATTATTTTAACATACCTTGTTGAAGGAATTAATAAAACATTTATTTCATATCTTTAGTTTTGTTTCTGTGCTTTTTCTTGCCAACAGACTCGTCTCCCAGTAGATATCACCATAGTGATTAACCTAAAACCAGTCCACACCCTGAATCTCTCCCACATGAACTTCTCTGAATGTCTTTCAAACAAACACTGAGGATTCTTTATATAAAACAACCCACTTACTGGTCATTCTGTCACCCATCCATCCCATTTCCATAGCCACTTCATCCACCTGAGGCAGGTGCACTTGGGCAGGTCTTCAGTCGTTCACAGGTCCGACACAGAGACAAACAACCTTGTTAGACTCCATTTAGAATCACTGGTTCATGTAACATGCATGTTTTTGGATGGTGGGAGGAAGCCAGGGAACCCAGAGAGAACCCACACATGTAGGAACATGCACATTCCAAACAGAAAGAACTCAGCTGAGATTAGAACCAGGAACCTTCCTGCTGTGAGGAGACGGTGCTCAGCGACAGTTTACATTTCTAAACAAAAGTGATACCTACCATCTCAAAAGTTTCTCACGTTGCCATTTTACACTAGGTTTCTTGAAACCATTAAGCAGATTAGGCAGGTGTGCTCTCACTCATTGTTTGGTTCAGTTAAGGCAACAAAAGTGCTCAGGAAACATCCTTTTTTGGTCAAAGTTATGTGTGAAATTCACTTGGTTCGGGTTCGGAAAAGATCATTGATGTAGAATTATTTCTAATCCCTTAATTTACCTCAAAAAAGCAATAGCACATAGTGGGCTGTGAGAGACACCATACTCTGTGTTACAAAACATTTATGATTGAGTTTCTTAACGCTGTGGTCTAAAACGTTCTTAAGAACATCTGACGGTCCGCCAACAGTCGGTTCCTGGCAGCGGACCTAACTAAAGCAGCCCGAGCCACACTCTGCAAACCCGTCGCAAGTGTTCCTGAACAGAAGGGACGGACACATCATCCTCCTGGGAAGGGAACGAAGGGGGTTGAAAACCATACATCACCATGAATGGCGACATACCAGTAGCAGATGTGGAGAGACTGTTATGAGCATACTCCACCCACGGTAGCTGAACACTCCAGGAGGACGGGTTACGTGCACACACACATCTTAAAGCGGCCTCCAGGTCCTGGTTGGCCCGTTCTGTCTGGCCGTTTGACTGAGGATGGTACCCAGACGATAGACTAACCCTCGCCCCCAATGCTCCACAGAATGCTCGCCAAACCTTGAAGAAAACTGGGGCCCCCGATCAGAAACTATGTCCATGGGGATACCATGGAGATCAAAAACATGGTGAACTAAGAGCTCAGCAGTCTCTAGAGCAGAAGGGAGCTTCGACAGTGGTACAAAATGCGCAGCCTTAGAAAAATGATCGATAATAGTAAGGATGACAGAGTTACCTGCAGAAGGAGGCAGACCAGAGACAAAATCCACCGCAATGTGAGACCAAGGCCTTGAGGGGATGGGGAGATGGTTCAGTAAGCCAGCGGGCCGTTGGTGCGAGGCCTTCCCTCGGGCACAGACGGAGCAAGCTGCCACAAACTGATTGGTGTCACGGACCAGCCTGGGCCACCAGAACCGCTGTCGAATAAGCTCAAGTGTGCGTGCCGCCCCAGGATGGCAGGCCAATCTGGAGGAGTGCCCCCACTGCAGCACCTGAGATCTAACGTTCTCGGGGACGAACAAACAGTTAGGGTCCGATCTCTGGACGGGGACAATGGGAAAGGGCCCTCTTAACCTGCTGCTCAACCTCCCAATGGACCGCCCCCACAAAACAGCTTGGAGGGAGCACAGGCTCAGAGGGATCAGTCAACGGCTGTCTCTCTGTCTGACGGGAAAGGGCATCAGGCTTTAAATTACGGGAACCAGGTCTTTAAGAGAGAGTAAAGTTAAATCGGCCTAAAAAAAAGTGCCCATCTGGCCTGTCGAGAATTAAGACGTTTGGCTTGTTGAAGATAGGCTAAATTCCTATGGTTCGTCCAAACCACAAATGGAATTTCTGCCCCCTCCTGCCAGTGTCTCCACTCTTCTAATGCCAGAACCACTGCTAAAAGCTCCCGGTTGCCCACATCATAGTTGCGCTCAGCTGGAGACAGCCGGCGAGAAAAATAAGCACAAGGATGCAACTTCTGTTGTGAGATCTGTGAAAGCACTGCTCCCACACCACTGTCAGAGGCATCCACCTCCACTAGGAACTGCTTAGAGGCATCCGGGTGGAATGTACAAATGAAGTAAATGAAGTTAACAATGAAGTTTGTTAACAGGTGAAAAGAAGCTGATGAGACAAAGCATCAAAATATTTATCTTTTTTTCTTGAATCGTGGATTTTTTAAACTGTCCAGGTGAGATGACTCCAAAATCACACAGAATAGAAGTTTAGAGAGGAGAAGATGGATATAATGCAAAGTCAGGCAGAAATGTTGGGAGTCACAACACGAGTCGAAGGTATAAAAATGAGAGAAATCAAAGCTGAGGCGAGGACACAAAGGGTGAAATAGTTATTAGGGAAACATCTATTGGGACTGAGTGGCTCTGGATGACAAGAAAAAAACAGAACCAGAAAAACTGGGTTTGAAAATATCTTTTTCTCTATTTTATCTTATTTTATTAGTCCGACTGAGACTGCAGCATAGAGGAGTGGCAGCAATCCACCTTAAACAGTAGGTGTCGCAATTTAACCAGAGAAGAAGTAAAGGCTGGTCCTGGATCTGATGCAGCGCCGATGTTTGGCCACCAGATGGCGCCAAACTGACAGGAATCAGCCTGCTGAATGAATCCAGACAAGTAGGTACAAACGGAACCTTCATCAGACCTCCTCCTCCTCCTCCTCCTCCTCCTCCTCCTCCTCCTCCTCCTCCTCCTCCTCCTCCTCCTCCTCCTCCTCCTCCTCCCGGTGTTTCAGGAGCAGCTGACAGACAGAAGATCACTGAGGAGAAGTGGAGGTGGAGCAGCAGGAGGAAGAGGAGGAGCCCCGGTGCTGAATGCGCTGATTATTCAGGTGGAGAACAGAAGCTGCTCAGTCTGCTGAGTTCTGCTGCTGCCGGTTCTTCTGCTGCTTCATCAGGTCAGACTTGCTTCTTCACATCTTTTTCTCCTTTTTAATCAGACTTTCTGGTGCGCGGAGTCGGCGCCGCGCGCGGCTCCCGCAGCTTCACCAACACCTTTCAGCCCGGACTGATGAGACGGTGCTTCCAAAGTCAGGGCGAACTGCTCACCTGCAGTTTCTGGGATTCGCTGACAAACTGGAAACTGCTGGTCGTTGTTTGAATATCAGTTTCTAATTTAGCTCTTTGGGTCTAACTGCATCCAAAAGACGTCCAGAGAAAAGTTCGGTTCAGTTCGGTGCAGAAGGGAAAGTTTTGTAGACGTCTGAGCTGTAGATGTTATTCAGCTTCAGATCTACCTGGAGCTGTTTAAAGTCCTGTTTACCAGCTGATTCCCGCTAATTCTTTTCAGTTCTTCATCATTATGGATCCAGCTTTATGGTGTCGGTCAGAAACTCACGAGCAGCCTGAGAAGTTCAGTATTTAAGATTCAAAGGACAAATTAAATGTGCTTAAAGTGTAACACACCTCTGGTCATATGAGTTATAAAATATCAGCATGTTGACTGAAAGTGGAAGAAGACAGTCAGAACCTCCATGATTCTGAGCAACAGGCCTTCAGTGGAGCTGCTGAAGCTGGAAATCAGATTTAAATATATTTATACTCAACTGCTCCCTTTAATAAATCCCGTAGGCATCAGCGTGTTCCATATGTTTCACAGGATAAATGAAATGTTCTGGAAAAAGGTCAATTAGATCAATTTCAATCAGAAGTCGGCCTTTAAATCTCGGCTGGACTCTTCTGATGTAAATCATGATTTACTGGCTTCATTTGTGCATCTCACATGTTTATAATAGTGATTTGGAAAGTAATAATTTCACAAATCAGCTGATTTAAAAATGTGTTAATGAGGACTAAACTGCTTGGGCTCAAAGTGGTCTAAACTTTTACAAGTAGCTCAGTCCAGACCTTCTACCTGAGGTTTTTTCTTTGTTCAGCCACTTAACTCTGACCTTTGAACCATTCAGGCAGAAAAAAGGCTCCTAACTCAAGGGATGAACCAGTGTTGTGTCGACACAGAACAGACAACTTAGCAAAGAAGCCATTTTAAACTGGATCTTTAGGCACTTTGTTACCAGCAGCCTGTCACAAAGACACATCATTTGTTCCCATTTCTTTAGCTGCATCTATGAAAATGTTTTTTTTTTTTACGGGAGGGTTGTTTGAAGTGAGAAATTAACAGATTTCATTGTTCCTCATTTTAAACCTCCTTGATTTAGTTCAGAATATCTAATTTTGGGCTTTACTACTACATACTTTAAATATCGTACAAATAGCTGTTAATATGTGAGATGCACAGATCTGTAAATCATTGAAAAGACTTCCTGGGAGTCAAACCCTGACCTTTTTGTTTGGCTGGACTCAGTAAGGTCCTGAGATCAGGTTCAAAGTGAAGAGGTTCAGTTCAGTTGTCTTTTCAGTTTTATATCGCAACAAATGTAATCTCAAAGCACTTCAGAGATACAGTCCAAGCTAATTAAAATCCAATTCATTAAAACCGAGTTTTGGCCAGTTCATACAGAGTTAATTCAAGTAAAGTTGCTAAATTAAGGAAACCAACCTGTTGGTTTCATCTGGTTTCATAGATAAGTACAGCTGAGTATCATCAGCATAACAATGGAACTTTATGCCCTGCTGTCTGATAATGTTACCTAATGGAAGCATGTATAAAGAAAAAAGAATCGGTCCAAGCACAGAACCCTGAGGAACTCCATGACTTACTCTGGTGTGTGAGGAAGATTCTTCATTTACAAGAACAAACTGGAATCTATCAGATAAATATGACTTAAACCAGCCTAATGCAGTTCCTTTAATCCCAATAACATGTTGGAATTGCTAAATTCTTAACAATTCGTATCCCTAATAAACAGGTTGGTGGTGAACCTTGGGCTTGACTTTAGGGCTGTGCCTCCTCTTCCAGACCGTTGCCTACTTAGTTTCAGTCATTTTTTTATTTTTTCCCAAAATTGTTAAATTTTTCTGTATTAAAGACTCCGAACAGTCCTCCAGAGGAGCCGGAGTCCCAAACTGACAGCATGAAACCCTTAGAGGCAGGATGTTTGGATGGTCTGTGGTCTCATGGCGGTGGATGGTCTGTGGTCTCATGGCGGTGGATGGTCTGTGGTCTCATGGCGGTGGATGGTCTGTGGTCTCATGGCGGTGGATGGTCTGTGGTCTCATGGCGGTGGATGGTCTGTGGTCTCATGGCGGTGGATGGTCTGTGGTCTCATGGCGGTGGATGGTCTGTGGTCTCATGGCGGGGGATGGTCTGTGGTCTCATGGCGGTGGATGGTCTGTGGTCTCATGGCGGTGGATGGTCTCATGGCGGGGGATGGTCTGTGGTCTCATGGCGGTGGATGGTCTCATGGCGGTGGATGGTCTGTGGTCTCATGGCGGTGGATGGTCTGTGGTCTCATGGCGGGGGATGGTCTCATGGCGGTGGATGGTCTGTGGTCTCATGGCGGTGGATGGTCTGTGGTCTCATGGCGGTGGATGGTCTGTGGTCTCATGGCGGTGGATGGTCTGTGGTCTCATGGCGGTGGATGGTCTGTGGTCTCATGGCGGTGGATGGTCTGTGGTCTCATGGCGGTGGATGGTCTGTGGTCTCATGGCGGGGGATGGTCTCATGGCGGTGGATGGTCTGTGGTCTCATGGCGGTGGATGGTCTGTGGTCTCATGGCGGTGGATGGTCTGTGGTCTCATGGCGGTGGATGGTCTGTGGTCTCATGGCGGTGGATGGTCTGTGGTCTCATGGCGGTGGATGGTCTGTGGTCTCATGGCGGTGGATGGTCTGTGGTCTCATGGCGGTGGATGGTCTGTGGTCTCATGGCGGTGGATGGTCTGTGGTCTCATGGCGGTGGATGGTCTGTGGTCTCATGGCGGTGGATGGTCTGTGGTCTCATGGCAGGGGATGGTCTCATGGCGGTGGATGGTCTCATGGCGGGGGATGGTCTGTGGTCTCATGGCGGGGGATGGTCTGTGGTCTCATGGCGGTGGATGGTCTGTGGTCTCATGGCGGTGGATGGTCTGTGGTCTCATGGCGGTGGATGGTCTGTGGTCTCATGGCGGTGTTTTCTCTCCCCCTGGTCACTGAGCAGAGCAGTGAAAGGCGGCCGGTTCACAGCCAGTAAACCAGCCGCCTTTAAAGGAACATTCTGCAGTGTTTCTGCTGTCAGTGAATCACACGACTGCCTTTAAATGTGTCGCTGTGCGGTTGTGTTTGGTTCAGTCAAACTGAACAGTTTTTAGATCTCAGGTTCCTTCATTTGGAAGGTTTATTATTGATCTCAGAAGCAGCGTTTTGTGGGTAAAACCTGCTGTTTGGTGCCAGCATGAGCCGCTGCTCGGAGGAAGAAGCGCTGCAGTGGCTGAGTGTGGGGAACAGAAGCTCAGCCTGCCAGTGTTTAGTTGTGAAGGATGTTTGTGAAACGGTTGACTGACATAAAGGAATCTGCTCCATTAAAACCCGCAGATGAGCCCTGGAGCATGCTGGGAAGTCTTCCGAGCATGAAAAGCACCTTAAATGTACCTGATGTTTCTCTGAGCCAGCCTGTGATGTTTGATAAGATCTGATAAGATCTGATAAGATCTCTCCTGCTGCCTCCTTGTTTTCCCACATTTATTTATCTGTTTTCTACATAAAACCAGACTTGAGCTGCTTTAGATAAGCTGTCATTTCCCACTGAGCTACGAACCGGTGATGGTTTGATATTTAGTGACTGACGCAACACATTCATGTTGAAAAGGAAGTGTGTGAAACTAAGTGAACCCCTGATCCAGCAGCAGTGAGTGAACATTTGATGGAGTTAAGATAAACTTCTGGAAATTATACAGAAAGCAAAGTTTAAATGTAATTTAGAAAAGTTGTGAAATGTTAAAAACAATTCAGCAAAAATATGAATCTATAACTAGTTAAGTTTCAACCTTGCTTTAACAAAAGAGTCCAAAGAAAGCGATTAAGAAGCAAAAGTAGAACCTGAAGCAGTAACTCAGTGAAAGCTGTTCTGGAGCCAAAGAAAGACAGAAAGTTTATAGAATCTACAGCAACAGCTTCTGGAGCTTCTCCAAGCAGCAGGTTACCTGCTGACAGGTGAGGGTGTCAGGATTGGGTATAAAAGCAGCTTCCACCAAAGGTTCAGCCTCTCCAACAAGGACGGGTCGTGGCTCACCGCTTTGGGCCAAACTCCATCAGAGAATCATCAATAAGTTCAGGAAATATTCCTCAGAGTCAGACTGGAAAGAACTTTGGTCTTTCAGCATCTACAGAGCAGGATATTGGGAACAGATTCAGGGAGTCTGGGGAAGTCTCAGTGTGGAAAGGCCAAGGACAGAAAGCCCTGTTGGATGAGCTCGGAGCCCTCAGGCAGCACTGCAGGAGAAACCGTCAGGCCACCATGATCCATACAGCCACATGGGCTCAGGAGGAGCTGGGAAAAGCATTTCCACTCAACACAGTCCACGGCTGCATCCAGAAATGTGAGCTGAAGCTGCATCACACCAGGAGGAAGCCATATATCAGCTCTGAGCAGAACCACGGCCCAGTTCTCTGGACTCCAGCTCATCTCAGAGGGACAGAAAGACAGTGGACACGTGTTCTGTGGGCAGATGAGTCCACGTTTCAGCTGCTTCTGGGAAAAACTGCTGAGAAAGAGCATCCAGCTGTTCTCAGAGGAAGGTTTAAAGCAGCGTCTGTGATGGTCTGGGGCTGCAGCAGAGTCCAGGGCATGGAGGGCTTCATCTGGGTGAAGGTACCACTGATGCACAGCTGGATGTTGGAGTTCTGGAGAGACAGATGCTGCCATCAAGGTGCCGTCTTTTCCCGGGAGGTCCGTGGTTATTTCAGCAGGACGATGCCAGACCTCATTCTGCAGGACTTCCAGCAGCTTCAGACACACAGAGTGTGTGAGCTCGGCTGCTGCCTGCAGGCCACATCTGTCTCCTGCTGCAGATGTTGGAGCATCATGAAGAGGAGAACCAGACAACCAGGGACTGCTGAGCAGCTGGAATCTGGGATTCAGCAGGAATGGACTCAGATTCCTGTGAAAAACTCAGTTCAAAGCATTAAAAAGAGTCATTAAAGGAAGCTGAAGGAACACGATGGAAACAGCTTTCAGAGTGTTGATGCCTCAGAGTCTGGATCTGAATACAGGGAAGTTGGTCTGAATAATGTAAATGATGACAGATTTAGGTTTTTGTTGCAGTTTTACTTCCTTTCGTGTGAAACATGGAGTGTTTCGGCTGGTTGAGAAGCTGCTGCCTTGGTTTTCTGTGGCTGCAGCAGGACAGTTTGGCAGAGTTTATAATTAACAGAGTTTATGGAAAAGCATGAAGTGAAGGCTGTGGCTCGGCGTGAGAAACTTCAGGAAACGGTTTCCCTGCTGATAATGAACTCTGTTGATGACGAGCACAGATGGTCGCTCCCGGTGGGTTTTGGATCGACTCGCACTGACGGAGTCAACAACCTCACAGCAGACCCAGACAGAGGGTTATCAGTGAGGGGTTATCGATCCCTGTCAGCTCGGCTGTTTGCTGTCGGCTCACATGGTCCAGGTTTGACATACCCGAGCTGTGCAGTAATGCTGTGACCTTCAGTTCTGACAGAGTTCTTCCTGTTTGACTCACATGACCCTGTTCATGACCTCCTGACCTCCTGACCTGTTCTTGAACCCAGTTTTGGTTCCAGATCAGAGTGTTTTTGTTGGTCTGTAATCCTGATCTCTGACTCAAACCCTGAGTATCTCGGCCCGTTTGTGTGTTCAGAACCTGCGGTACCAGACAGCAACAGGAATGTCCGGCTGTTGGTCCTCAGCAGGGAGACGTTTGAACCAAAGCAAGCAGCTGATGGTGTTGTTTCAGGTGGAGCTTTGCTGTTCTGTGGCTGAAGCATCTGAGATTTAAAGCCAGAAACACACTCTTAAAGGAAGAGGAGGTCGACTTTTAGATAAAATGCTGTTTTAAACACACAGGTCTGGTGGATTTAGTAAGTGTGAAAGGCTTTGAATCCTTTTAAGGCAGCAGCAGAGCGAACAGCTGCTGTTTGCTCAGAAAACATCCAGATAACCAACACTTTTTAAACCGTGATTCAGCTGCCGCTCCATTTCACATTCAGACAAATATCCTGCCCACCCCCAGATGTTTGGGAGCAGCTGGACCAAACCAAGCCGCCCTGATGGAGAACACCAGCTCAGGCATCAGGAGGCTGAACCTTTAACTGCTGAACTGAACTGAGGCTGAAGGAAGGAGACCAGTCACATGCTGATGTGTTCACTGATCAGCTGATCACGTCTTCATGGCTTTCATGATGTTTTTGTCTCTTTTCTTCTTGATTTCTCTCTCTCTCCCTCACAGCACGATGAGTGACGTTCGACTGGTGTCACCCCCCCCCCTCGGTCTGCAAGATGACGGGTTCATCAGCAGGATGCGGTTCCCACGGCAGCGAGCCTCCAGCCTTCATCCTGCCTCCCCGCAATGTCCGTGTCATCCTGGGGGGAGACGCCCGACTGGAGGGCAAGGTGAGACACCTGTTACCCACAGAGCTTCATCTCACCAGCATGGCCCTCTGATGCTGCTGGGTCTGAGGGACCGGATCACCCAACACCATGGTGCAGCCACAACATTAAGGAAGCTCCGACGCTTCCTTAAGGATCTCCTTTAGGAAACACCGGACCGTCCTTCCTGAGAGAAAGGAGCTCCGACGCTTCCTTAAGGATCTCCTTTAGGAAACACCGGACCGTCCTTCAGGAGAGAAAGGAGCTCCGACGCTTCCTTAAGGATCTCCTTTAGGAAACACCGGACCGTCCTTCAGGAGAGAAAGGAGCTCCGACGCTTCCTTAAGGATCTCCTTTAGGAAACACCGGACCGTCCTTCCTGAGAGAAAGGAGCTCCGACGCTTCCTTAAGGATCTCCTTTAGGAAACACCGGACCGTCCTTCCTGAGAGAAAGGAGCTCCGACGCTTCCTTAAGGATCTCCTTTAGGAAACACCGGACCGTCCTTCCTGAGAGAAAGGAGCTCCGACGCTTCCTTAAGGATCTCCTTTAGGAAACACCGGACCGTCCTTCATGAGAGAAAGGAGCTCCGACGCTTCCTTAAGGGTCTCCTTTAGGAAACACCGGACCGTCCTTCATGAGAGAAAGGAGCTCCGACGCTTCCTTAAGGATCTCCTTTAGGAAACACCGGACCGTCCTTCCTGAGAGAAAGGAGCTCCGACGCTTCCTTAAGGATCTCCTTTAGGAAACACCGGACCGTCCTTCCTGAGAGAAAGGAGCTCCGACGCTTCCTTAAGGATCTCCTTTAGGAAACACCGGACCGTCCTTCCTGAGAGAAAGGAGCTCCGACGCTTCCTTAAGGATCTCCTTTAGGAAACACCGGACCATCCTTCATGAGAGAAAGGAGCTCCGACACTTCCTTAAGGATCTCCTTTAGGAAACACCGGACCGTCCTTCCTGAGAGAAAGGAGCTCCGACGCTTCCTTAAGGATCTCCTTTAGGAAACACCGGACCGTCCTTCCTGAGAGAAAGGAGCTCCGACGCTTCCTTAAGGATCTCATTTAGGAAACACCGGACCGTCCTTCAGGAGAGAAAGGAGCTCCGACGCTTCCTTAAGGATCTCCTTTAGGAAACACCGGACCGTCCTTCAGGAGAGAAAGGAGCTCCGACGCTTCCTTAAGGATCTCCTTTAGGAAACACCGGACCGTCCTTCAGGAGAGAAAGGAGCTCCGACGCTTCCTTAAGGATCTCCTTTAGGAAACACCGGACCGTCCTTCCTGAGAGAAAGGAGCTCCGACGCTTCCTTAAGGATCTCCTTTAGGAAACACCGGACCGTCCTTCCTGAGAGAAAGGAGCTCCGACGCTTCCTTAAGGATCTCCTTTAGGAAACACCGGACCGTCCTTCCTGAGAGAAAGGAGCTCCGACGCTTCCTTAAGGATCTCCTTTAGGAAACACCGGACCGTCCTTCCTGAGAGAAAGGAGCTCCGACGCTTCCTTAAGGATCTCCTTTAGGAAACACCGGACCGTCCTTCCTGAGAGAAAGGAGCTCCGACGCTTCCTTAAGGATCTCCTTTAGGAAACACCGGACCGTCCTTCAGGAGAGAAAGGAGCTCCGACGCTTCCTTAAGGATCTCCTTTAGGAAACACCGGACCGTCCTTCCTGAGAGAAAGGAGCTCCGACGCTTCCTTAAGGATCTCCTTTAGGAAACACCGGACCGTCCTTCCTGAGAGAAAGGAGCTCCGACGCTTCCTTAAGGATCTCCTTTAGGAAACACCGGACCGTCCTTCAGGAGAGAAAGGAGCTCCGACGCTTCCTTAAGGATCTCCTTTAGGAAACACCGGACCGTCCTTCCTGAGAGAAAGGAGCTCCGACGCTTCCTTAAGGATCTCCTTTAGGAAACACCGGACCGTCCTTCAGGAGAGAAAGGAGCTCTGACGCTTCCTTAAGGATCTCCTTTAGGAAACACCGGACCGTCCTTTATGAGAGAAAGGAGCTCCGACGCTTCCTTAAGGATCTCCTTTAGGAAACACCGGACCGTCCTTCATGAGAGAAAGGAGCTCTGACGCTTCCTTAAGGATCTCCTTTAGGAAACACCGGACCGTCCTTCATGAGAGAAAGGAGCTCCG
The DNA here is from genome assembly GCF_036924035.1 of Leuresthes tenuis. Classification (NCBI taxonomy): domain Eukaryota; kingdom Metazoa; phylum Chordata; class Actinopteri; order Atheriniformes; family Atherinopsidae; genus Leuresthes; species Leuresthes tenuis. The sequence continues at coordinate 34,073,320 of NW_027325366.1, forward strand.
ACGCTTCCTTAAGGATCTCCTTTAGGAAACACCGGACCGTTTCTAAGATGCAGCCTTTCATGTAAATGTGAGCTGAATGTTGTCACCTCACACATCATCAAAGCTCTTTACTGTCTCATGAAGGTTGAACAAGTGCAATATTCTCTTTATTCTTCCCTGAATGTTCCGGTCAGCCTCAGCTTTTACAGAAATCGGTCTGATCCACAGGCTAATCTGAGTGGGACGGATGCAGAGAGACGATCCACTTCAGCTGAGCTGCAGACAAACATGTTGGCTGCTCTCAGATCAGGAGTTGATCCTCTGAGGAGATGTTAGCAGACACAGATCAGTCTTGTGACCTGCAGCCTCCTGATGTGAAGCAGTCCAACATTCCCGGTTCAAACCCAACAAGGTCCCTGATCTGTTTTTCATGTCTGCTTCAGAGCATCAGGCTTACTGAGGAATGATGAGGATGAATAATCCCACAGCGCCTGAATGCACCTTCGGTCCGCAGACATGATGGATGGAGCTGCAAGGCCTCCTGGGAGTTGAGCTGGAAGTCATCAAACAGTCGACACATCTGTCTGCCACATGCTGCACACACTCTCTCATTCATGGTTCTGGGCTGGTTTGCTGTGTGACGGGAGGATCTCCGGGTCCTGGTCTTCAGACGTGGATCAGAACCCTGCACATCTGATTCTGGACTGGTTCTGTGAAGCTGGTGTCAGCTCTGCCAGATTCTTCACAGTTTGGGCAGAAACGTGTGACCTGATGGGAGATCTCTGTAAGAAGATGACTTTAAAATAAACTTCATGCTGAACCAGGACAGAGACACCTGGTGGTGAATTTGTAGACTGCAGCCTTCCTGACACCGTGCTGTTAGTTTAAACAAGGACAGCAGTCAGTGATTTGGTTTGTTCCTCTGGGGGGACCTGCAGCTATAAATGTGTTGTTCTAGGATCATGAAAAACAGCTTTTAACAGAATAAATCAGAAATCTTGAGCCACCATCTGTTTTTCTGGAGACAAGATGATCCCACACTGCTTCAATAATGTTGAGGTCCGGGCTCTGGGGAGGATTCATCCCTCCATAAGACCTGTTGCCACTGATTTTCAGTCCACTTCTTGTGTCATTTGGCACAGCTCAGCCTTTTCTCCCTGTTTCCCTTCCTTAAGAACGGCTTCTTGACAGCCACCCTTCCATGGAGACCATTTCTGATGAGGCTTGGGCCAACAGTAGATGGATCAGCTGAAGGTCCAGATGCATCTCTCAGGTCCTGTCAGGTCACAGCTGGATTTTTTCCTCTTTCTTAAGGACATCACTTTCAGATCCTGTTCATCTGCTGGAGATAGTTTTTCAGGCCTGACACTTCTTCTTTTGTCCTCCACTTGTCCAGTTTCCTCAAATGTTTTAAGGACACACTGCACACCATGCTGAGATATGCCAAGTTTTCAGCTAATAGCTCTTTGGGAATCACCTTGTTGCTGCAGAAATCCTATTTTCTGTCTGTCAAACTGTGTTTTCTTTGCTGTTTTTCATAGATGCAGCTAAAGAAATGGGAACAAATGATGTGTCTTTGTGACAGGCTGCTGGTAACAAAGAGCCTAAAGATCCAGTTTAAAATGGCTTCTTTGCTAAGTTGTCTGTTCTGTGTCGACACAACACTGGTTCATCCCTTGAGTGGTTCACCCCCCCCCCCCCCCCCCCCCCCACAGCTGTGGTGACTCACATGGTCATTGTTCTTTGGTGCTGTAGCTTCCAGATTTCATTGATCATTGATCTGCTTTTCAGTGTTCAACTCATTTCTCGCATCTTTTCCAAGTTTGAACATTCAGGTCCGGGCGCTGTTCACCCTGTTCTGTGACTTTCAGGTGCGAGGTCATCCTGAGCCACAGGTCACATGGTACAGAGAGGGGAGGGCTGTGGCTGGTGGAGGGCGCTGCATCGTGGAGCGAGGCGGGCGGGGCACCTTCAGCCTGCTGGTGGGAGGAGTCACAGAGAGGGACCTGGGCCGCTACACCTGCCAGGCGACCAATCAGGCGGGGAGCCGGCAGGTTACCGTGGAGATCCTTCTGGAAGGTATGAATACCTGCTGACACTGTTACTGCTGATGCAACCAGCTTCACACAGAAGTCAGAATGTTTTCCCGGTGCTGCAGCAGTAAGAGGCGAGTTCAGTGACATCAGAACCTCTGAGTTCTGTTTGGCTCGGAGGGAACAATAAACAATAAAATGGCTTTTCATCGGTTTCGCTGAGTGACGCAGATGTTTTACAGAAACTTAAAGTTTTTGTCCGCAGTTTATTCAGAGGCTGAACTTCTTCTTCTTCTGTTATTCCACCTGCAGAGAATTCTGGAAGGAAGTTCGTCCTGCCGTCATCGATGAAAACCGGGTGAGTTCCAGCAGCTGTAACTCTGTCGTAAACAGAGCTGCAGATGGTTGAGTCGTAACTCCTGCTGGTGTCGGAGGAGGGACACTTCCTCAGACCTCCTTCTCCTCCTCCAAAACCTGGAGGCTCCTTAAATCTGTCAGTGCTTCTGTCTGCGCTCACATCAGCAGAGATTCACGGTTTCTGCCGTCACAGTGGGGCTGAAGCTGTTTCCTGCAGCAGCTGTTTCCTCTCAGTTGTTTTATTAGTTCCAGAACAGCAGGAGAGCTTATAAACCTCTGATTTCACATGTTTTATGTTGCTTATAATTCTGAGAACTGAGCACCATGATTCGCATGTCAGCCTCCACACAGCAGGGGGCGCTGCAGCTGGACTGAGGTGGTTACAGGACTCTGTTTCCCATAATTCCAGGTGTCTCTCTGCTGTCCCAGCGCTGGAGAACAGGCCGAGCATTTGGGGCGAGAGTCCGCCAAAGTTCATCACCAAGCCGACTCGAGTGTTTGCCAGACCGGGACAGAGCGCCAAGTTCTTCGCCAAAACCACAGGACGTCCACAGCCACAGGTCACATGGTACAAGGTGGGAGGAGCTTACTGTAATGCAAAATAAACGGTGGATTGAAACTGTTCATATGAAATGAAACGCAGTTCAGAATCTGCCTGAGGATGCTTTCATTTTCCTCTCTGATCACTGACCAAGCTGAAACCAAAACAGTCTTTTCAACTTCTGTCACTTCACTTCAACACTTTATTAATCCCTGAAGCTAAATTATATCCCTGCAGTATTAATTATTATTAAAGATCAGCTGTTGTTACAGATAATAAAATAAAATATAAACCAGCTGAAGTGCAGCAGAGAGGAAGGTAGAAACCTTCAGAGGTCTCCATCAGTGGGTTGGGCTGCTGTTTCTGTAGCTTAGCAACAACTCAGCTGATGATGTCACACACAGCGTCAGCAGGTAACTCAGGTGAACTCTCAGCAGACAACATGGACAGAAACTCACAGCCAGCAGTTCAACATCTGGGCTGCAGAGACGCTCCAGGATTCCACCATCTGTTGTTAACCAGCTCTGTGATCCTCCTCCTTTACTGTTAGCGCTCTGTCTGCAGTCTCTGTCTGCCCGGATAGTCTTAAAGCTGAGCAGAGAGCTGTTAGAGTTGTTCCTGCAGCCAGGTCTCTGCCTGATATTCCTGCTGTGTCCTCATCAGGGCTCCGAGCTCGTCCATTTTATCCACCAGAGATCTCACATTTCCCCTGATGATTAAAGGAAGAAATGCTTTAAACTTCCTCCTGCTTTCTCTCCATTTTGTTACTGCTCTGCATCAGACGTCTCCTCTTCAACTTTTATCCACCAGAGATCTCACATTTCCCCTATATGTCTGCCTTTATACGCTCCATGGCTTCTCTTCTGATTTTAGCGTATTGGTGCGGCGGCGCCACATACAGGCCTGGTATTGGTACTACAGCGTTTTGGGTTGTTTCCTAAAACGTGAATCCGTGGACACTGATAATTCTGGAAATGACGCCATGTTTACGGAGACTTTTTTTCTAAACAAGCGTATTGGGTGAGGCTGTATGGACGCTGACACTTTTACATTTAATTTGTTCCCACACCTCCAGTGAAAGTGAGATTTCAGGCTGGTGTTTACAGTTCAGGAATGTTAATTTCCACACAGCAGGGGGCGCTGTTCAGATGTATTTTTTAAGGAATAGAACAATTTTCCTAACATTTCATTAAAAGTTTACGTGGTGCATGATGGGAAGCTTTTCTTCTTTTGTGGTGGAGGTTAGCTGTTTTGTTTTTTTAGTTTTTACTGGTGTAACTTTTTGTTTGTTGTACTTTGTCTCAGGAGGAGGCGGAGCTTCAGTCTCGAGGGCGGGTCAGTGTGTATGAGCTCTCCGGTCGTCACTTCCTGGAGATAAAGGAGGTGTGCACGGAGGACGCAGGAAGTTACACGTGTTCAATTATCAACAGCGCTGGAACAGCCACCGCCAATGCTGAGCTCATAGTCCAGGGTGAGACAACCAATCAGAGCGCAGGATGATCTATCGACGACTGTCTGTAAAGCTGTTAAATGGCTGCTGATGGAGCAGATTATGCTGACCTTCCTGCAGCAGCTTCAGGATGATGCAGACTGATCTCAGCTTCATCTTTTTATTCTGGTCAACAAATATGCAAATTAGGTGTCTTTAATCAGAGAAAAGGATCAATCTGAATCCCAGGTTACACAACAGCTCCTGAGAAGAGGTAAGACTCTGCCTGGGTTTCAGGGTTCATGGTGCACATCCGTTTGTTCTGAAACATTTAAAAGCCCCATCAGCTGTCAGCATGTTCAGTGTTGGGTAGTTTCAGGACGTCGCCCCCTCTGGCCGGAGGAGCTAAGTGTTTAATTCCAGTAAACCCAAAGTAGCTGGATCCATGGAACTGCCATGAAGTCAGACTTGGTGGTTTGTTGTTTTCAATTTAGACCAGTTTTATGTTTATAAGGCAGCAAATCGCAACACATGTCATCTCAAGGAACTCCAAAGATACAGTCCAATTCAAGCCAATTAAAATCCACGTCCTGTCACAGGATGACTGTTTGGATATGTGCTCGGTATAATCTACCTCCTCTTTCTGTGAGAGAATCTAACTGTTGTTAGAAGAGCAGTAACAGGAAATGGCTTCAACCCAGTCCTCCAACAGAGGCTGTCTGGACAGGTGTTGCAAACTGAAACTAACCTTTCTGTTAAACTAACCTGATACTGTATAAACTGAGTTAGATGTCCATTACTACAACCCCCGTGTCCTGTTTGGTACAATAACAGATTAACTTAGAAACTCCAGTTTCACTGCCTTTAGAACTCATTTCTACATCTAAGAGTTTGAAATATTCTTTAATGACAAAGTTCAAAGCACTAAAAATACAATAATTTCCACAACACAAATAACTACTCTGCAGCCAGCTGGACACCTGGAGCTGACACATTTCATACCAGTTACTGACAAATCAGTCGAAGAGATCATCTGCAGTCTGAGTTCATCGACATGCTGCCTTCATGAGTTGCCCACAAGATTTCTAAAGTCTGTGGTGAACAGTTTGTTACCAAAACTCACTCATCTAGTTAGCATCTCACTCACTAACTACCGGCCCATATCAAACCTGCCATTCTTAGGCAAAATCCTAGAAAAAGTTGTAAACCAACAGCTTTCTGACTTTCTCCTGCCTAACCAAGCTTTTGATACTTTCCAATCAGGCTTCAGGCCCCCCCACAGCACTGAGACGGCTCTGATCAAGGCAAACGATATCCGCCTGAACACAGATGCAGACAAAGTCTCGGTCTTAGTTCTGCTGGACCTGAGTGCTGCTTCTGACACTGTTGACCATCTTATTCCAGAGGTTAGAAGACTGGGTGGGAACCTCTGGTTGTGCTTTAAACTGGTTCAAGTTCTATCTCGAGGACAGGAAGTATTTTGTTGAAATTGATAACTGTGTCTCAGACCAAATAGCTTTGACCTGTGGGGTTCCCCAGGGGTCTATCCTGGGGCCCCTATAGTTCAATCTGTACATGCTGTCATTAGGCCAGCTAATACGCAGCCACAATGTGTCCAACCACAACTTTGCAGATGACACTCAGATCTACGTGTCACTGACGGCAGGAGAACACGGGCCTGTAGATACATTGGGTCTCTGCATCAAACAGATCAGTGTGGATGCAAAACGATTTTCTCCAGCTAAACTCAGACAAAACTGAAATCATTGTCTGTGGCCCACAGAAACAAAGAGAAAGTGTCATCTTGAGACTCTTTCTAAAACCGAGGGTTTTTCCACCAACTTCTGGGTGGGTTACTACACCTTCTGGTTGGTGCTTTGATGACCAACTGTTTCTTTTTTTGTTCAGTGTTGCATTATATGTGCTGTTAAAAATAAAGTGAAACGTACTTTATCTGAAGCCAACAATCAGCCTGTTTTGCAGTCACCAGTAAACCCGTGTGATATTTGTGATATTTCACAGCTCTTTAACATCAGCTCAGTTAGCAGAAAATGCTGACTGTTAGCTGAGGTGAAGCTCAGTTTTAAAAAGTTTAGATGTCTGACAGCTTTCTCCACCTTAAGAAGAGGAAACCTTGTCTGAGCCCCACAGATCTGTGTCTAAGCTCATGGAAACTCTGGGTCATCCTGCTTCTTCCGATGAATCTTCTATCAGGAACCTTGGGCTAACTTTCCACTCAGATTTCACTTTGGATTCTCATGTAAAATCTGTCCTTTGCTTGTTTTTATCTCTTCAGAAGTATCGTTTAATTATTATTTTGAGTGGAGCTTGTTGTGTTCCAGTTGTTTTCTGTCCACAGAGCTGTGGCGTCTTCCATCCTCTGGTTAGAAGTGGTCGGGTCCACAAAGTTAACCGTATTAGGATGAGTTGTTTAAAATGACTTATAAAAGAGCTGTTTGAGTTCACACGTTGTTTTAAACATCCCGAGTTTCTCGGTAAATTGGTGAAACTGACATTGATGAGCCTCATCCTGAAGCTGTGTAAACTGTAATTTATCTCTGGATTTCAATGTTTGGATTCAATAAGAAGACATGTGAGTGATGTTTGATGTTGAACGGTTTCTGTTCTGATGTCTCTGCCTGTCTCCCTCCAGGTGTTCCTGATGTCTTGTCCAGGTGAGTTCTTTCTTTCACCTGCCTCCATTTAGTGCAGCTCGTCCTGCTGGTTTCTGGCTCCGTCCTTTCTGATAAGTTCCAGTTATTTGTTCCGTCTGGATGAATGTTTCTGCATTAACTTATCGACTTTACCTTCCCAAACCCAAATGAGCTCAGCAGCCGCAGCCACTTGCTTTAGAGTGGATTTTCTGATAAGAAGTTTGTCATCTGAGCCTGACCTCATTTTTCCTGGACAGCCACTTGTGTTTTTGTAGCAGCTGATGGAGCAACATGTGATCCATCATCAGTCCAACATCTCCTGTGCATGGATCAGTGCTCCTACACCGCTATAGACAAGCTGTCTGGTGTTAAGTTAGATAAACTCTTCTCCTACATGTAACCATGGTAACGGCCTCACAATGTGTCCTCTCCTCCATGTAACCATGGTAACGGCCTCACAATGTGTCCTCTCCTCCATGTAACCATGGTAACGGCCTCACAATGTGTCCTCTCCTCCATGTAACCATGGTAACGGCCTCACAATTTGTCCTCTCCTACATGTAACCATGGTAACGGCCTCACAATGTGTCCTCTCCTACATGTAACCATGGTAACGGCCTCACAATGTGTCCTCTCCTACATGTAACCATGGTAACGGCCTTACCAGCTGTCCTCTCCTCCATGTAACCATGGTAACGGCCTCACAATGTGTCCTCTCCTACATGTAACCATGGTAACGGCCTCACAGTGTGTCCTGCAGCTGCGTCCAGACAGCCGAGGATCAACCAACCAGAACCAGGAACCTGAAGCTGAACAGAGCTGCTCCCAATGTTCCCAGTTCCCCGACAGAGCAGCCTGAACAGAAGGAGCCGCAGGTCGCCTCATGGAGGAGCAAACCTCCTGTACAGCTCCCTCATCTGGCTGGGAGGAGTACAGCAGCTGCTCAGGTGGCTGTGATCTAATGATTATTCAAATCATAATTCAGGTGATATTTGAAGAAAAACAGTCAGTGAAGCTTCTGAGAGAACATCATGACTAAGTGATTTTCTCTGCTGGTTATGTCCTGATACAGATTCTACCCTCGGCTGAATAAATACGTTTATACAATGATAAATGTTACTGACGTTAAATTAAAGAAATATGCGAAAAGAATGTGAAAGAAATATTTAATTTAAAGAAAGTTAATATTTATTTTTATTTACTCGACTTTTCTAAATTAGAAAATATTTAATTTCTTTCTTCAGTAATTTGTTGCTCCTTAATTTATTTTTGTATTATTTTCCTTTACACTGTTTTCATCTATTTGGTCCCTCCAAATGATTTAGTCAGAACCTTTTAAGTGGACGGGTCAATGTCACCTTCTTCAAATCTAATGTTTGAATGTTTAACAGGAAGAGAAACGATTGGGACTTGAAATCTTTGTGTGCCTGCAGGTCCAGTCAGAAGGTCCCGATCCGGTTCAGCCCGGTTCAGTCCTGCAGCCCTCTTCAGACAGCAGCCGGTCAGAATCAAGTCAAACCTGTTCGAACGCAAAGTTTCATGAGAGGCGACGTTCTGATGGGTTCTTCTCATTTGAATGAAAAACCCATAAAGTCCTAAAGAGTGGACACACATCAGCTGCTAACCAGCTGCTAACCAGCGGCTAACTAACAGCAACACATTTGATGCTAACATGCTAACAGCTTTGAGGTGAAAAAAGTCATTTGGTCACATTTAGATGCATATTATGTCGAGGCCACACAGAAGGATGCTGGACGGGTTCTTTTCCATCTTTCATTATAATCATAAACGCATCCAGAACTTTCCAGTGAAGCCACCTGATAGAATAGCATTGATTTAAAAGTTAAACCATGTGATCAGCTTGAACTGGGCCTTTCTGTCTGCCTAACAGCTGAGTGGACCACAGTGTCGGTGAGGTTCTGCTCGGCTGTGTCAGACTGGTTCCTGTGTGTTTTAGGGCTCTGAGGAGGTCGGGGTCCGGTCTGCGGTTCGAGGCGGTTCCTCTGGATCAGGAGGCCACAGACGGAGCACAGGTCACCTTCACCTGCCAAGGTCATTCACACCTCTGATTTAATGTGAAATCTAAAGAATTCTCTGACAGAACCTGAAGAAGAAGAAGTTCGTACATTTAGGTATTTAATGTACTTTAACTTTAACGGAGAGATTTTGGAACACAATGTTATCAGTATGATTATTGGTTAATTTATTTAGTGGCTCGTTGCTTTGCTGTAGGTGAAGAAAGTGTTTCCTCCTCCCGAAACGTGTCCAGGTGGCGTCGGTTCACACAGACAGATGCAGCTGATGAGTACCTTTAGTGAAGGCTAAAAATGGCGGTTTGGTCACATGGTGACAGACCGTATCGAAGCCATCGCTGTGACTCTGGTTAGCCGAGCGGTTCTGGCCCTGATGAAGAAATGCTGCAGCCTGAAACTCACCCGGTACTTTGGTCCTGAGCTCAAAGGTTGAAGGCTTAGCTGCTGACCCAGTGGTGCAGAATGGGTTTGAGAGCAGCTCAGAGCTACCTGGTGCAGGCTGGAACCGGCTGAGAGCACACATGACACCATTAGCTCAGAAGGAAGGGTTTTAAAATGTTGGCTGAGAGTGAAACCAGAGGCACTGAGTGTGATTCCATTGGTGCCATCAGAAGAAATTAGATTTTTTTTAGGAAAAGGTGGGGCTTAACCAGGAAAAGAGTGAATAAAAGCCTGTGCCAGAAGGTCTTTTTCCAGAAGGAGCTTGAGTTTATTCCTTTATCCTGAATAAACTCTACAACACTGGATTTGTGACTCTCACCAGTGTCTTTTATTGCTGTTTTTTCTGACTCCAGCAGATACTTCGAAGGAACTCTGTTTCCTGTCAGTGTTGCTGTAATGAGACATTTTTTATAAACGTTGGTGTTTAAAAGTTGTTAAAACTGACTCGGATACATTTTACACAGCAGTGGGTGAGATATCCACAGAGATGGGCTGTGATGCAATGGAGTAGTAAGTAGATGTAACATAGGTGGTGCTTAACACTGTGGTGTACGTGCACAGTCGGCTGTTGCATGCAGCACACTGAAGCTGCCGTGGATCTATTGCCCAGGTATGTGCACACATATGGAGAAAGTGACTCTGGTTAGCTGAGCGCTCTTTAAGGAATCAAAGATTATTAATATTTACAACTGGCAGCAGTGCAAAGATACTACATGATATGTCGAATAAAACATAAATATGATTAATTACATTAAATAGTAAATATGGCTTTATAACAGAGGCGTGGAAGACATTAATATTACAGTGAGAAAAAGGGATAAATATTCTAATTTAGGTTATTCTACAGATGTTCTGTTCATCGGAGGGAAGAAGCTGCTCCTTTGTTGGGATGTTACAGAGCTCTGTGAGTTCAGCTCCTCCCCCAAACACGTTGGGAGCAGCCGGAGATGAAGCTGCAGAGGACAGACTGCCTCACAGCGGCGTAGAATATGACCAGCAGCTCCTTTATGTTTAGCAGACGCTTTTATCCAGAGCGAAAGGACAGCACAGGGTCAGTGTTCGGGTAGGAGATGCTCTCAGAGGAGCTGGGCCTCCAAGAGTCTGATGAAGATGGACGGGGCCCCTGTTCTGGTACCAGCCATCGGAGGACTCTATGACCACTGATGCCAGGGCTGCTGTTATTAAATCCAGTGATGGAGGATTTTATGGAGTCTGGGATAAGCTCCAGGCACAGCTCCAGAGATCCGTGGAGGATCCTGGTGTCGCTGATCCAGCTGATCAGCTCATGGTTTCAGGCCGGAAGGGACGGGCTTCCAAACCCATCTCATGTTGTAGCTGCTCGGTTTGTTCCCTGCAGCTCGTCTTATTGCTGTGAGAAGATCCAACTCTGATGTTACGGTGATTCCTTTCATTACGTCACTGATTGGTCGAGGTTAGGAGCTGAAATACATGTCCAGAGATGGAGGAACGTGAGGATTAATTATAATAACTGTTATTATAACTGTTCAAGCCGGCCAGTCTGTGAGCACAGCTGCATGATTATAGTTCTGATAAGTTCTTAAGAAGAAGAAGAAAGAAAAGAAAATGACTTATTAAAGGAGATCAAACAAGTTAAAACCAAGATAAAAAAAACCAGGGACCTGTTGTCTGCTGCAGTCTCCTCCGCTGCCGTTTCCATGGTTACCTGGTTGAAGGACGGCGCCGCTGTGAGGGCCGGACCGGGTCTGCAGCAGAGACGGGACGGGACCCGTTTGACTCTCACCCTGGAGAGGGTGGGACAGGTGGACCGGGGCGCCTACAGGTGTCGGCTGACCACAGCTGACGGGGCGACTGTCGACTCGGCAACATGGACGCTGCGTGTCCACGGTAAGCCCCGCCCACCTGTCTGTCTGACCGCCTTCTGTCCACAGTAACACCTGTGCGTCCTCGCTCAGGTGCGTTCAGGTCTCCCGTGCTGGTCGGCGCCCTGCAGGACTGCAGCGTGTCAGAGGGTCAGACTGTCAGCCTGCAGGTCGGCGGGGAGGGAAAAACTGCTCCTGGCGTCCGTTGGCTGATCAACGGTCAGTTTGTCCACTTTAACCGTTACCGTGGTTACAGGTGTCACTCTGGTCACATGACATATGGCCTCAGTGATGACCTCATTCGGGCATGAGAACCATTTCATCATATTGTAATAATTCATAAATATTTTAATTCATCTTTCAAACTTTGAACCGTGAATTAAAAATGTTTCCAAACATGAAACGAGACGCAGCTGGAAACAAACCGACGGTTTCATTTTATATTTATCACAACAAACGTCGTGTCTGTGTTAATCGCTGTCAGGCGGCACCTTCGCTTGGTGTGAGCTGACCTCTGTGAGCCACCGTAGAAAGTGACAGAGTGTGCTGGACTGAAGCTTCCAGCAGGGGGCAGCACAGCGGAGCGATGAGGGAACATGAGGCCTGAAGACAGGAAACTTTAATTAAACGCAGCAGAGGCAGAGCTGCTGCTCTCATTTCGCTCTGAAGGTTTTCTTTGATTGATTCGAACAGTGAAATCTTATTTTAACAGCTGTTTTCTCCAAAGATTAGTTATTTTTGGCTGGTGGCAGCTTCCTGCTCTGCTGAACTGAGCCGGTGCTGGATAACAGGACGCTGTGCACGCTTTTAAGTAAACTTTGGTTGATAAAAACAGGAATAAAAAATAAAAGCAGCAGAGAGGAGGAGGTCTGCACTGTAAAAACAGGAAGTGAACTGAAACGTGTTCGATGTCTGTGTTGCTTCCAAAGCAGACGGAAATAAAACGGATTAAATAAAACGAATTAAATAAAACTCTGAAAACTCGGGAGGAAACTTTTATTGATCTTTCCTCAGGCAGTGAATCCATTTCTGAAGTTATTAAACTGTAATGAAGTGAAAGCTGTCGGATAAAACAGATAAAACATGGATGGACGGGTGGAGGTTGGGGTTAGGTTAGGTTAGGGTTAGGTTGGGGTTAGGTTGGGGTTAGGTTAGGGTTGGGTTGGGTTGGGTTAGGGTTGGGTTAGGGTTAGGTTAGGTTAGGGTTAGGGTTAGGGTTAGGTTGGGGTTAGGTTGGGGTTAGGTTAGGGTTGGGTTAGGTTAGGTTAGGGTTAGGGTTAGGGTTAGGTTGGGGTTAGGTTGGGGTTAGGTTAGGGTTGGGTTGGGTTGGGTTAGGGTTGGGTTAGGGTTAGGTTAGGTTAGGGTTAGGGTTAGGGTTAGGTTGGGGTTAGGTTGGGGTTAGGTTAGGGTTGGGTTGGGTTAGGGTTGGGTTAGGGTTATGTTAGGTTAGGGTTAGGTTAGGGTTGGGTTAGGGTTGGGTTAGGTTAGGGTTAGGTTGGGGTTAGGTTAGGTTAGGTTGGGGTTAGGTTAGGGTTAGGTTGGGGTTAGGTTAGGTTAGGTTGGGGTTAGGTTAGGGTTGGGGCTCGTGGCCATCGGCAGCAGAACCGTCTGCAGACCTGGTGACCTGTGATGGTTCTGGCTCGTCTCTGCTGACCCGGTTCTTGTCACTGGTTCCTGTGAGCCTTCAGGAAACGGTGTTGGTGTCAGATTGTGTGAGCTGAAACAACAGTTTGGGTTTTACAGTGAGACTCTGAGGCGGTCCAACGGGTCGATACCATATAAAGACAAAACATGCTGCAGCAGCGCACACACAGGAACACACAGACCCAACAAGGGCATGCAGAGAGTCCGGGGGGAGCTGCGGTCCATCACGCTCCTCTGCAGCACCTCTCAGCGCCGTCCTGCACCTGATCGCAGGCGTCCTCACCGGGTTGGACTGACCTGCTGCAGAACCGGCTCCGTGGGTTAGGGGCTCAGCCGGCACCACAAATAAGCACCAGAACTTTCAGTCCCGGAAATAAAACGCAATCTGAGGAGAAAGTTCAGTCTGAAATGTTTGTTTGGGTCTTAATCTGCCGGCAGGACTCCAGAAGGTCCAAACCGGAAAGACTTTGTTTTTTCTTATTGTAACAAATTAGTGTTTTTAACAAAGTTAAAGCAAAGTTCTGTCCAACTTTTGATAATGAAAGCACAAAGAACCGGTGGTTCTGACGGGGCGGCGGAGTCCTGTGGTTCTGACGGGGCGGCGGAGTCCTGTGGTTCTGATCGGGCTGCGGAGTCCTGTGGTTCTGACGGGGCTGCGGAGTCCGGTGGTTCTGACGGGGCGGCGGAGTCCTGTGGTTCTGACGGGGCGGCGGAGTCCTGTGGTTCTGACGGGGCTGCGGAGTCCGGTGGTTCTGACGGGGCTGCGGAGTCCTGTGGTTCTGACGGGGCTGCGGAGTCCGGTGGTTCTGACGGGGCGGCGGAGTCCTGTGGTTCTGCGGAGTCCGGTTCTGATGGGGCTGCAGCAGATCTCTCACAGATGAATGGACCTGACCATGCAAGATTCTGAATGGCTGAACAAGAACTCTGAACTGGATTCTGAGCCCATGGAAAGAAACCAGAACTGATGGAAAAGGTTCTGGAAGGTTCTGGCAGCTGCATTCTGGGCCATCTGTAAGCAGCTCAGAGAAGTTCTGCTCAGACAGTAAAAAGGATCCAATGATCAGGACGTCCTTCCCACCCAGGTTCTGGTTCTGGTTCTGGTCCTCTTCCAGGCCCTCATACGAAGGGGGCGCTGAGCAGCAGCTTGAGATGAAATCTGAATCATTGTTCAGGTCAGACCTCGGTGTGATGGAACCTCATTCTGTTTTACTCTGTAAAGTTCATATTAATACAGCTGTTTGGCTGCAGCTGTTTTATCCAAACAGAACGCTGCTTTCTCACATAAATCTTCATCTCCGTTACGTTCTGTTCGGTAATTAAACCAATTTAAATGAACCTCTAAAGCAGGATACTGGAGGGCCAGAGGCTGGGGGGGGGGGGGGCTCATCCTCTAAAGCAGGATACTGGAGGGCCAGAGGCTGAGGGGGGGGGGGGCTCATCCTCTAAAGCAGGATACTGGAGGGCCAGAGGCTGAGGGGGGGGGGCTCATCCTCTGAAGCAGGATACTGGAGGGCCAGAGGCTGGGGGGGGGGGCTCATCCTCTGAAGCAGGATACTGGAGGGCCAGAGGCTGGGGGGGGGGGCTCATCCTCTGAAGCAGGGTTCTTCAACCCTGGTCCTCGGGACCCACCGCCCGGCATGTTTTAGATGTTTCCCTCACCCAGCTCTGCAGGCGCCTGATGGGACCCATTCATTTGAATCGGGTGAGCTGGAGGAGGGAAACATCTAAAACATGCAGGGCGGTGAACCCTGAACCCTGGTCTAAAGGACGTGTTCGTGAAAAAGGTCGCTTCCTCCTGCTCTGAGGCTGAAAGAGGGCGGAGACAGAGAGAAACTCGAGGTTTACTGAGGAAAACCTGGTCCAGACCAGGTTAGGTTCATAGAGTCTGTTACTATGGTAACTGAGCGAGAGTTTAAGTTACTTCTCTCTGAAACAGGCGAGAGTTACCCCTCTGTCTCTGGTTTGAGTTTCCTCCCTCTGTGGAAAACTGAGAGTTTCCCTCATTTCGGGGTTAATAAACAGAGAGTTTCCCTCATTTCGGGGTTAATAAACGGAGAGTTTCCCTCATTTCGGGGTTAATAAACGGAGAGTTTCCCTCATTTCGGGGTTAATAAACGGAGAGTCTCCCTCATTTCGGGGTTAATAAACGGAGAGTCTCCCTCATTTCGGGGTTAATAAACGGAGAGTCTCCCTCATTTCGGGGTTAATAAACGGAGAGTCTCCCTCATTTCGGGGTTAATAAACGGAGAGTCTCCCTCATTTCGGGGTTAATAAACGGAGAGTCTCCCTCATGTCGGGGTTAATAAACGGAGAGTCTCCCTCATGTCGGGGTTAATAAACGGAGAGTCTCCCTCATGTCGGGGTTAATAAACGGAGAGTCTCCCTCATGTCGGGGTTAATAAACGGAGAGTCTCCCTCATTTCGGGGTTAATAAACGGAGTTTCTCCCTCATTTCGGGGTTAATAAACAGAGAGTCTCCCTCATTTCGGGGTTAATAAACAGAGAGTCTCCCTCATTTCGGGGTTAATAAACGGAGAGTCTCCCTCATTTCGGGGTTAATAAACGGAGAGTCTCCCTCATTTCGGGGTTAATAAACGGAGAGTCTCCCTCATTTCGGGGTTAATAAACGGAGAGTCTCCCTCATTTCGGGGTTAATAAACGGAGAGTCTCCCTCATTTCGGGGTTAATAAACAGAGAGTCTCCCTCATTTCGGGGTTAATAAACAGAGAGTCTCCCTCATTTCGGGGTTAATAAACGGAGAGTCTCCCTCATTTCGGGGTTAATAAACAGAGAGTCTCCCTCATTTCGGGGTTAATAAACAGAGAGTCTCCCTCATGTCGGGGTTAATAAACAGAGAGTCTCCCCTAAACCTGCTTTGAGAAACGGACCTTTGATTTTCTCTTTCTTCTCTGAGACAGTTTGATCTGATTGGTTAAAGTCACCTGCCAAGTTCTCCTTTATTGAAGTTCCTTCATCGGGTTATGAAGCGGCCCTGATCAGCCTGGGTTGGCCCGGATCGGCCTGAAACCAACTAAAACCAACATTTGTAGCTTGTGGTTATGAAACGGCAGCAGGTTACCTTCAGCTTTAAGTTTGAAGCTCATTTCAAACACCAGCAGCTGAGGAACAACATGACAGAGCTGCTCATTTATCTGTGATGTCTCCATAATGAACAGCAACACGTTTCTCCAGATGCTGCATATAGTTCTGTTTATCTGTCCTGCCTCCTGATTGGCTGCAAAGGGAAAGTAAACAGGGGAAAAACTTCTTCTCAGGAAACTGTTTGATGGTGGAAGTGTCCTTCATCAGGAGTTCATGGTGTTCAGGCTGCTTTAAAAAGACTGCAGAATCCCATCCATCAGAGCCGACAGTGAACGCAGCGCCTGTCTGCCAATCCTTCATTGGAACAGAAACTATCATCAGAGCTTTATAAGGAAAACCAGTGGAAGAAAAGCCTCCTGCAGCAGGAAATCCCCGACCGAGCCACAGTGAAATATCAGCAGGTTCCCACAGACTGACCCACTGAGCCCACAGCAGATGTCCATGTGTGGACCGCAGTTTCTCTGAGAGGAACCGCTTCACATCAAAGTTCAAAGGTCACTGAATCAATAGTTTAACTTCAGCTGTGGGAAACCGCAGAAGAAGAATTAAACCTGAAGGAGTTGGAAAGTTGGACTGTCTCCAGCTCATTCTGCTGATTGGAAGCAGAGGGTTTCGGTGTCATAAAGGGAGATTCCCCACATTCTTATCTGCAGGAACGTCTCTGCAGAACCAACTGGAGCGACCTCCTCACAGTCCGATGATGTTCAGACAGCAGAGCTCCACATTAGCAGAGCTTCACACCAGCAGAGCTCCACATTAGCAGAGCTCCGCACCAGCAGAGCTTCACATTAGCAGAGCTCCACATTAGCAGAGCTCCACATTAGCAGAGCTTCACATTAGCAGAGCTCCACACCGGCAGAGCTCCACATTAGCAGAGCTTCACATTAGCAGAGCTCCACACCGGCAGAGCTCCACATTAGCAGAGCTCCACATTAGCAGAGCTCCACATTAGCAGAGCTTCACATTAGCAGAGCTCCACACCGGCAGAGCTCCACATTAGCAGAGCTCCACATTAGCAGAGCTCCACATTAGCAGAGCTTCACATTAGCAGAGCTTCACATTAGCAGAGCTCCACATTAGCAGAGCTTCACATTAGCAGAGCTCCACATTAGCAGAGCTTCACATTAGCAGAGCTCCACATTAGCAGAGCTCCACATTAGCAGAGCTTCACACCAGCAGAGCTCCACATTAGCAGAGCTCCGCACCAGCAGAGCTCCACATTAGCAGAGCTCCACATTAGCAGAGCTCCACATTATCAGAGCTTCACATTAGCAGAGCTTCACATTAGCAGAGCTTCACATTAGCAGAGCTCCACACCAGCAGAGCTCCACTTCATTAAAGGTTGGAAGACGTCCTGCTCAGCTGTTCTGTCCCTGATTAAAAACCCATTAAAGATGCTGGTGTTTGTCCTTCTTTTGAACATCTTTTGGTTGATGTGGCCCATCTTCTCACTGGGTTAGGGAAGCTATCAGCTGCCACTGCGGTGCTTCTTCCTCATAGATTAATAAAAGAGTGACACGGTCCTCACAACACATGTTAAAACCTGCTGAGAAGGAGCAAAGATGGAATAAACGACAGTTTACACGGCGTCCAACTCTTTTGGGAGCAGCTGTAAAGCGTGTGTTCGCTCTCTGGTATGTCTGATATGTACACAGAACAAAGCACGCAAGTTCAGTCTGTCACGTGCGCACACATACGTTCACGTGCGCACACATACGTTCACGTGCGCACACATACGTTCACGTGCGCACACACACTCAGCCAACCAGCCATTAAACATTTCCTGGTCAGACTCCTTTAAAGGAAGTGAGGTTCACAGCGATGCTCTCAGACTCGTCTCCTCTGCTCTCAGAACAGTGTCACAAGTTTGAGGACAATCAGTCTGAACTGATCAGAGTCTGAACTGATCAGGTCCATTGAACTGATCAGAGCTGACTGACCCCAACCAGCCCTCGGCTGTAGGTAGTGACCCAAAGAATGAGGTCGTTAATGCAAGCCGTGGAAATAAGCTTCATTCAACCGACGGACGGATGGACACCACCACCGCTACGTTCCACTGTATTTTCTTACTGACTTGGGCTTTATAAACGCTCACATGACCACAGGGAATGCAGATATTATTAATATTGGTTATTAACTTTAAACCCAACCATCCTGTTTCTCTGACCATATCAGTGTGGAGATAAAGGTGAAGAACCCGAAAGCTGAGTTTAACTTCAGCATCATCAAGTACTCTGAGGTCCCAAATGCAGAATAACAGGACTGCGTCCTCATGACTTCCAACCCGAACTTGCCAAATATGAACTTGCAAGTCCAGACTTGACGTCCTTGATATTGAGAAACATCCAGTTGTTGTTATTTAAACTCTGGGGATTGTTTGTTGTTATTCTCCTCTGGATGACAGATGTCAGGTGATACCTTTGCATCTTTTTCCTGATCATCTACTGTTGAATGAATAAATATGTGCAAAGAACACAGGAGTCAAAGCATTTATGTGTGACTTCCTGTTGTCACATTGCTTCTTCTTCATGTGTTTCTGCACTGCAGGCCAGCCGCAGGGTCAGAGGTCAGAAGTCAGAGGCGAGGCGCCTCGCTTCATCAGCAGACTGACCAACCTGAAGGTGATGGACGGCAGCAGAGTCGCCATGACGGTGGAGCTGAGCGGTACGACCTCGCCGTGTGCACACTGTGGTATTTCCTGTCTGATCTCCAGGGAGATGGCAGAGATGGGATGAGGACAGATTTACTCTGGACGAGTCCTGCCTCTTCATTTCCTCTGTGTGTGTGTGTTACATAAGGATTTTCCACGCAGGGTTTTCTCCATATAAGCTGCTCAGATCTGCAGCTCTCTGCTTTAAACGATCACTTCCTGTGTGCTGTTTCTGCAGCAGTTTGATTTAAACACACAACAAAGGACGTTTATGAGAATATCTGGATGAGTTTATCGTGTTCATATCAGACTGAGAGGAGCTGTGATTCTCCAGAGGAACACATTCATGAATGTGACACGAAAAAAATGCAGAAACGTGCAAATTCATGCAGTCATTTAACATCTCATTCTCTCATCAATTCTCTCATCAAACAAAAGTTGTTATTTGAATCTGCAGCACAATAACTGAGAGAGAAACAACAAAACTACTCAGAGAGAAAGTAAAATCAGTCATGGAAAACTAGACACTTTTGTACAAATACACACACATTTAAACGTGCCTTTTTACACCCTTTTTAAATATTTTAGCATGTAGCTGTAAGTTAGCAGTTAGCAGTAAGTTAGCAGTTAGCTGTAAGTTAGCAGCAGATGCTAGCAAACGATGCTTTCTCATCAGCAGTAATGGACCAAGCCGGAGACTTGGTCACAGCGTAACTCATAGTAATGCATGTGAACCGTTAATTACTGCGTTTAAACATTTTGGATATATTAACCTCATTAAACAGTTGTACCTGGAGACCTCCATCTTTATCAGAAACATGCCGATAATGTAACGTTAACACAGCGAGAGTGAGGAGAGGACCGGTGTTGTGTTGGAAACACACCTTAAACACAGCTGCAGGTTGTCTGAGTTACAGAACAGAACCGTTCAACTAGAAAGCTTCAGCTAACAAAGTAATGTGGGAACAATAATGTTCATCTTTCAGAAAGGAACAGCAGTAACTCCTTAGAAGTTGGTGTACGTCATCTTCATTAGCTAAGCTGTTAGCGTTAGCTTCAGCTAACGAAGTAATGTGGGAACAATAATGTTCATCTTTCAGAAAGGAACAGCAATAACTCCTTAGAAGTTGGTGTACGTCATCTTCATTAGCTAAGCTGTTAGCGTTAGCTTCAGCTAACAAAGTAATGTGGGAACAATAATGTTCATCTTTCAGAAAGGAGCAGCAGTAACTCCTTAGAAGTTGGTGTACGTCATCTTCATTAGCTAAGCTGTTAGCGTTAGCTTCAGCTAACAAAGTAATGTGGGAACAATAATGTTCATCTTTCAGAAAGGAGCAGCAGTAACTCCTTAGAAGTTGGTGTACGTCATCTTCATTAGCTAAGCTGTTAGCATTAGCTTCAGCTAACAAAGTAATGTGGGAACAATAATGTTCATCTTTAAGCTGTTAGCGTTAGCTGCTGCTAACAAAGTAATGTGGGAACAATAATGTTCATCTTTCAGAAAAGAACAGCAGTAACTCCTTAGAAGTTGGTGTACGTCATCTTCATTAGCTAAGCTGTTAGCGTTAGCTGCTGCTAAAGGAAGAAATAAATCAATAAATAAACCATGAGGAGTTATTTCTCAGATGCTTCCATTTCCTGCTCTGAAGTTCAGGCTCTGAGAGTTGGAACATGCTAAAGTGTCCTCTACAGGAGCTACAGTCAGCTACATGTTTTTTTCTTTCCGCCCCTGCCCTTCAAAAAGTCTGTGCACGCCACCGGCTGAGGGTGAAGCAGTTAGATGTTCTCTGATGAAGCTGCTGTGGTCTTCAGGCCATCCTCTTCCTCAGGTGACGTGGCTCCATGACGGGCAGGAGGTGACGGAGTCGGAGGACTTCCACCTCCTCAGGGAGCAGAACCGCTGCACTCTGCTGATCCAGGAAGTTTTCCCCGAGGACACTGGGACCTACAGCTGCCAGGCCTGGAACCAGTACGGAGAAGACCGGACCGAGGCCCGGCTCACTGTGGAAGGTACGCTGCATTCACCTCAGAACCTAAGGCGTCCAATGAGACCGAAGCACAACCGAACACACTGCAGTTAACATGATGTACTGTTTATCTCAGCCCCCCCAGTCAACACTTTTGGTTGGTTCTTTTTGCAGAGCCTCAGGACGGCGTCCAACCCTGGTTCATCACCAAACCCAAACCGATGAGCGCTGTCGTGGGTCAACACGTTCTCCTCTCCTGCGCCATCGCCGGAGACCCGTTCCCCCAATACACCTGGACCAGGGCAGACCAGAGCCGAGCTCTGAGCTCTGGAGGAGACTATGAACTGCTGCAGAAGGAGGACGTCATCTCGCTGCTCATCAGGTCAGCAGTCACACAGGAAGCAGCACAAACATGACGGTAACATGTGACTGAACCCTGCTCTGCTGTCTCTGCTCCTGCAGACGGGTGAAGAAACACCACGCAGGAGAATACCGGATCAACCTGAGGTAACCGGGCTACACGCTCACACTGTGGTCATCAGCAGGAGCCGGTACTGTACCGATTATCGGCCGATTATCAGCATTTTGATGCATATCAAACCGGGTTATTTTGGCTCTGATGCAGCCTCTCTGTCTGTAGTCTCCAGCTGTGAT